>NW_028294151.1:0-37000 GCF_964341445.2 Mesoplodon mirus | reverse complement strand
TCATCACAATGCTTCATAACGTTTGTGATCACAACGGTCCATGCCCGCGTCATCACAAGGCTCTGTGACCATTTTAACCACAATGCTCCACGAACTTTTCATCACAATGCTCCATGACACTTGTCATCAAATGCTCCATGCCTTTGTCAGAACAATGCTCCATGACCCTTGTCATCACAATGTGCCATGCGCTTTTCATCACAATGATCCACAACCTTGTCATCGCTATGCTCCATAAACCTTGTAATCACAATGCTCCATGAACTTGTCATCCAAATGCTCTCTCACATGAGATATCACAATGTTCCATCACTAGTCATCACAATCCCCCCTCACCCCTGTTATCACAATGTTCCATGACCCCTGTCATCACAATGCTACATCCACTTATCATCACAATTTTCCATGACCCATGACATCACAATGTTCCATAACCACTGTCATCAAAATGCTCCATGACACTTTTCATCCCAAAGCTCCATGACCACTGGCATCACAATGTTCTATAACCCCTGTCATCAAAATGTTCCATTACACTTTTGATCAAATTGCTGCATGACGATGTCATCAAAATGCTCCCTGCTCTTCTCAGCACAATGCACCACACCCTTGTCATCAAAATGCTCCATGACCTTTGTCATCACAAAGCTCCATGACCCTTGGCATCACAATGCTCCATGTCATTGTCATCACAATGCTCCATGAACCCTCTCATCATATGGCTCCATGCACTTGTCATCACAAAGCACCATGACACTTGTCATCACAATGCTCGATGCCCTTCTCATCACAATGCTCCATGCCCTTGTCATTACAATCCTCCATGACCCATGTATCACAGTGTTCCATACCCTTGTCATCACAATGCTCCATGCCCACTCTCATCACAAGAATCCATGAAATATTTCAGACCAATGCTCAATGCTCTTCTCATCACAATGCTCCATTACCTCTGTCATAACAATGCTCTATAACACCTGCCATCACAATGTTCCACGGCCTTGTCATCACAAGACTCCATGACCCTTGTCATCACAATGCTCCAAGACCCCTGTAATCACAATGCTCCATGCCCTTTTCATCACAAAGCTCTATGACGCATGTAATCAGAATGTTCCATGGCCTTCTCCTCACAATGCTCCATGCCCTTGTCATCACAATGCTCCAAGACCCCTGTAATCACAATGCTCCATGCCCATTTTCATCAGGATGCTCCATGAAACTTGTCATCACAAGTCTCCCTGGTCATCTCATCACAGTGCTCCAGGACCTTGTCATCACCATGCTCCATTCCATTGACATCACAATAATCCATGACCCCCGTCATCACAATACTCCAGGAATATTTTCAGCCCAATTCTCCATGACCCTTGTCATCACAATGATCCATGCCCTTGTCAGCCTAATGCTCCATGACCCCTGTATTCACAATGCTCCGTGACGCTTGTCATCACAATGCTCCATGACACATGTCATCACAATGCTCTATGCCATTCTCAGCACATTGCTCCATGCCCTTTTCATCATAATGCTCCATGACCCCTGTCATCACAATGCTCCGTGACTCCAGTCATCACAATTCTTCATAACATTTGTCATCACAATGGTCGATACCCAAGTCATCAAAAGGCTCTGTGACCTGTGAAACCACAATGCTCCATGAACTTTTCATCACAATGCTCCGTGACACTTGTCATCACAATGCTCCATGCCTTTGTCAGAAAAACGCTCCATGACCCTTGTCATCACAATGTGACACACGCTTTTCATCCCAACGGTCCAGAAATTTGTCATCACAGTGCTCCATAAACCTTGTAATCACAATGCTCCATTCCCTTCTCATCACAATTCTCCATTACCTCTGTCATCACAATGCACCAAGACCCCTGTAATCACAAAGCTCCATGCCCTTGTCATCACAAAGCTCCATGACGCATGTCATCAGAAAGTTCCATGGCCTTCTCCACACAATGCTCCATGCCCTTGTCATCACAATGCTCCAAGACCCCTGTAATCACAATGCTCCATGCCCCTTTTCATCAGAATGCTCCATGAGCCTTGTCATCACAAGTCTCCATGGTCATCTGATCACAATGCTCCAGGACCTTGTCATCACCATGCTCCATTCCATTGTCATCACAATGCTCCATGACCACTGTCATCACAATACCCCATGAACATTTTAAGCCCAATGCCCCATGACCTTCTCACCACAGTGCTCCAAGACCAATATCATCACAATGCTCCATCATCACTGTCATCACAACACTCAATGAAACCTGACAACACAATGATCCGGGACTCTTGTCATCACAATGCTCCTTTCCCTAGTCATCACAATGTTCCATGACCCCTTTCATCACAATACTCCATGAACATTTTCAGCCCAATGCTCCATGACCCTTGTCATCACAATGATCCATGCCCTTGTCATCCCAATGCTCCATGACCCCTGTATTCACAATGCTCTGTGACGCTTGTCATCACAGTACTCCATGACATCTGTCATCACAATGCTCCATGCCTTTGTCAGCAAAATGCTACATGACCTTGTCATTACAATGCTCTATGTGCTTGTCATCACAATACTGCATTACCATTGTCATCACTATCCTCCATGAACCTTGGATCCCATTGCTTCATGCCCTTGTCATCACAATGCTCCATGCTCCTTGAAATCAAAATGATCCATGACATCTGTCATCGCAAGGCTCCAAACCCTTGTGATCACAATGTTCCATAACACTTGTCATCACAATGCTCCATGATGCCTGTCATCACAATACTCCATGCCCTTTTCATCACAATGCTCCATGACAATTGTCATCACAATTCTCAATACACTTGTCATCACAATGCTCCCTGACACTTGTCGTCAGAATGCTACTTGAACCATGTCACGAAAAGGCTCCTTGCATTTTTCATCACAAAGCCCCATGCTGTTTTCATCACAATGCTCCATGCCATTGTCATCAAAATACTCCACAAGCTTTTCATCAGAATGCTCCATGACCCTTGTCATCACAATTATCCATGCACTTGTCAGCACAATGCTCCCTGAACCTTGTCATCACTATGCTCCAAGCCATTGTCATCACAATGCTCCTTTACCTTTGTCATCAGAATCCTCCATGACACTTGGCATCAAAATGCTCCATGCCATTGTCATCACAATGGGCTAATACATATGTCATCACAATGCTCCGTGACACCTCTTCTCACAATACTGCCTGACCTGGTCATCACAATGCTCCATGCCCTTGTCATCACAATGCGCCATTCCAACTGTCATCACAATAATCCATGAAACTTATTAGACCAACGCTCCATGCCCTTTTCATCACAATGCTCCATGCCCTTGTTATCACAATGTTCCAAGACCCCTGTAATCAGAATGCTCCATGCCCCTTTTCATCAGTATGCTCCATGAGACTTGTCATCACAAGGCTCCATGGTTTTCTCTCACAAAGCTCCAGAATCTTGTCATCACAATGCTTCACGACATTGTCATGAAGATTCTCCTTGGCCTTTGTCATCATAATGCTCCAAGCTGTAGTCATCACAATGCTTCATTTTATTTGTCATTACAATCCTCCATTACATTTGGCATCACAATGCTCCATGCCATTGTCATCGCAATGGACCATGACATATGTCATCACAATGCTCCCTGACACCTGTCTTCACAATACTCCATGCCCTTGTCATCACAATGCTCCATGCCCTTGTCATCACAATGCACCATGTCCACTGTCATCACAGTCATCTATGAAACTTGTCAGACCAATGCTCCATGCCCCTGTCATCACAGTGCTCCATGCCCTTGTCATCACAATGCTCCATGACCCCTGTCATCACAATGCCCCGTGACTCCAGTCATCAAAATGCTTCATAACGTTTTTCATCACAACGGTCCATACAAGCGTCATCACAAGGCTCTGTGTCCATTTTAACCACAATGCTCCATGACCTTCTCTTCACAATGCTCCATGCCCTTGTCATCACAATGCACCATGTCCACTGTCATCACAATCATCTATGAAACTTGTCAGACCAATGCTCCATGCCCCTGTCATCACAGTGCTCCATGCCCTTGTCATCACAATGCTCCATGACCTTTGTCATCACACTGCCCCGAGTCTCCAGTCATCACAATGCTTCATGACTTTTGTCATCACAACGGTCCAAGCCCGCGATATCACAAGGCTCTGTGACCATTTTAACCACAATGCTCCATGAACTTTTCATCACAATGCTCCGTGACCCTTGTCATCACAATGCTCCTTGCCTTTGTCAGAACAATGCTCCATGACCCTTGTCCTCACAATGTGCCATGCACTTTTCATCACAATGATCCACAAACTTATCATCGCTATGCTCCATAAACCTTGTAATCACAATGCTCCATGAACTTCTCATCCAAATGCTCTCTCACATGAGATATCACAATGTTTCATCACTAGTCATCACAATCCTCCCTCATCCATTTTATCACAATGTTCCATGACCCCTGTCATCACAATGCTACATCCCCTTATCTGCACAATATTCCATGACCCCTGACATCACAATGTTCCATAACCCCTGTCATCAAAATGCTCCATGACCCTTTTCATCCCAAAGATCCATGACCCCTGGCATTACAGTGTTCTATAACCTCTGTCACCAAAATGTTCCATTACACTTTTCATCAAATGGCTGCATGACCCTGTCATCAAAATGCTCCCTGCCCTTCTCATCACAATGCACCACACCCTTGTCATAAAAATGCTCCATGACGTTTGTCATCACAAAGCTCCATAACACTTGGCATCACAATGCTCCATGTCATTGTCATCCCAATGCTCCATGAACGCTCTCATCACATGGCTCCATGCCCTTGTCATCACAAAGCACCATGACACTTGTCATCACAATGCTCGATGCCCTTCCCATCACAATGCTCCATGCCCTTGTCATTACAATCCTCCATGACCCATGTATCACAGTGTTCCGTGCCCTTATCATCACAATGCTCCATGCCCACTCTCATCAGAACAATACATGAAACATTTCAGACCAATGCTCAATGCCCTTCTCATCACAATGCTCCATTACCTCAGTCATAACAATGCTCCATAACACCTGCCATCACAATGTTCCACCACCTTGTCATCACAAGGCTCCATGACTCTTGTCATCACAATGCTCTAAGACCCCTGTAATCACAATGCTCCATGCCCTTTTCATCACAAAGTTCCATGACGCATGTAATCAGTATATTCCATGGCATTCTCCTCACAATGCTCCATGCCCTTGTCATCACAATGCTCCAAGACCCCTGTAATCACAATGCTCCATGCCCCTTTTCATCAGAATGCTCCTTGAAACTTGTCATCACAAGTCTCCCTGGACATCTCATCACAATGCTCCAGGACCTTGTCATCACCACGCTCCATTCCATTGTCATCGCAATGCTCCATGACCCCTGTCATCAAAATACTCCAGGAACATTTTCAGCCCAGTGCTCCATGACCCTTGTCATCACAATGATCCATGCCCTTGTCATCCTAATGCTCCATGACCCCTGTATTCACAATGCTCCGTGACGATTTTCATCACAGTGCTCCATGACACATGTCATCACAATGCTGTATGCCATTCTCAGTACAATGCTCCATGCCCTTTTCATCACAATGCTCCATGACCCCTGTCATCACAATGCTCCGTGACTCCAGTCATCACAATTCTTCATAACATTTGTCATCACAATGGTCGATACCCAAGTCATCACAAGGCTCTGTGACCTTTGTAAACACAATGCTCCATGAACTTTTCATCACAATGCACCGTGACAGTTGTCATCACAATGCTCCATGCCTTTGTCAGAAAAATGCTCCATGACCCTTGTCATCACAATGTTTGACACGCTTTTCATCCCAAAGGTCCACAAATTTGTCATCGCAATGCTCCATATACCTTGTAATCACAATGCTCCATTCCCTTCTCATCACAATGATCCATTACCCCGGTCATAACAATGCTCCATTACCACTGCCATCACAATGTTCCACGGCCTTGTCTTCACAAGGCTCCCTGACACTTGTCATCACAATGCTCCAAGACTCCTATAATCACAATGCTCCATGCACTTGTCATCACAAAGCTCCATGACACATGTCATCAGAATGTTCCATGTCCTTCTTCACACAATGCTCCATGCCCTTGTCAACAAAATGCTCGAAGACCCCTGTAATCACAATGTTCCATGCCCCTTTTCATCTCAATGCTCCATGAACCCTCTCATCACAATGCATCATGCCAATCATCATAATGCTACCGTCTATTGTCAGCACAATGAAATCAAAATTCTCCATGACTTCTGTCATCACAATGCTCCATGACCCATGTCATCACAATACTCCATGAACATTTTCAGCCCAATGCTCCATGACCATTGTCATCACAATGATCTATGCCCTTGTCATCCGAATGCTACATGACCCCTGTATTCACAATGCTCCGTGACGCTTGTCATCACAGTGCGCCATGACACTTGTCATCACAATGCTCCATGCCTTTGTCAGCAAAATGCTACATGTCCTTGTCATTATAATGCTCTATGTGCTTGTCATCACAATACTCCATTACCGTTGTCATCACAGTCCTCCATGAAACTTGAGATAACATTGCTTCATGCCCTTGTCATCACAATGCTCCATGCTCATTGAAATCAAAATGATCCATGACCTCTCTCATCACAATGCTCCAAACCCTTGTGAACACAATGTTCCATAACACTTGTCATCACAATACTCCATGCCCTTTTCATCACAATGCTCCATGACCTTTGTCATCACAATTCTCAATACATTTGTCATCACAATGCTCCATGACCTTTGTCATCACAATTCTCAATACACTTGTCATCACAATGCTCCCTGACACTTGTCATCAGAATGCTCCTGGAACCCTGTCAAGAAAAGGCTCCATGCTTTTTCATCACAATGCCCCATGCCGTTTTCATCACAATGCTCCATGCCATTGTCATCAAAATACTCCACAAGCTTGTCATCAGAATGCTCCATGACCGTTGTCATCACAATTCTCCATGCACTTGTCAGCACAATGCTCCCTGACCCTTGTCATCACAATGCTCCAAGCCATTGTCATCACAATGCTCAATTACCTTTGTCATCAGAATCCTCCATGACACTTGGCATCACAATGCTCCATGCCATTGTCTTCACAATGGGCCATTACATATGTCATCACAATACTCCCTGACACCTGTCTTCACAATACGGCATGACCTGGTCATCACAATGCTCCATGCCCTTGTCATCAAAATGCGCCATTCCAACTCTCATCGCAATAATCCATGAAACTTATTAGACCAGTGCTCCATGCCCTTGTCATCACAATACTCCATGCCCTTGTTATCACAATGCTCCATGACCCCTGTCATCACAATGCTCCATGACTCCAGTTATCACAATGCTTCATGACTTTTGTCATCACAATTGTCCATGACCTCGTCATCAACAGTCTCTGTGACAATTTTAACCACAATGCTCCAAGAACTTTTCATCACAATGCTCTATGACCCTTGTCATCACAATGCTCTATGCCTTTCTCAGCACAATGCTCCATGACCCTTGTCATCACAATGCTCCATGCACTTGTCAGCACAATGCTCCATGACACATGTCATCTCAGTGCACCATGCACTTGTCATCACAGTGCTCCCCAATCTTGACATCACAATGCTCCATGAAACTTGTCATCACAATGCTCCATGGCCTTCTCACCAAAATGCTCTCTCACCACTGATATCACAATGTTACATCACTATTCGTCACAATATTCCCTCATCCCTGTCATCAAAATGTGCCATGACTCCTGTCATCCCAAGGCTACATGCACTTATCATCACAATGTTCGATGGCTCCTGGCATCACAATGTTCCATAACCACTGTCATCAAAATGTTCCATGACAGTTTTCATCAAATTGCTCCATGACCCTCTCATCACAATGCTCCCTACCCTTCTCATCACAATGCACAACGCACTTGTCATCAAAATGCTCCATGATCTTTATCATCACAAAGATCCATAACCCTTGTCATCACAATGCTCCATGTCATTGTCATCACGATGCTCCATTAAGGTTCTCATCACATTGCTTCATGTCCTTGTCATCACAAACCTCCATGACACATATCATCAGAATGCTCCATGGCCTTCTCATCACAATGCTCCTTGCCCTGCCATCACAATGCTCCATTATCCTTGTCATACCCATGATCCATGACCCCTGCCATCACGATTTTCCATGGCCTTGTCATCACAAGGCTCCATGACCCTTCTCATCACAATGCTCCAAGAACCCTCTAACCACAATGATCCATGCCCATTTTCATCTCAATGATTCATGAACCCTGTCATCACAATGCACCATGACCATCATCATAATGCTTCATGCTATTGTCATCACAATGAAATCAAAATGCTCCATGACCTCTGTCATAACAATGCTCCAAACGCTTGTGATCACAATATTCCAAAACACTTGTCATCACAATGCTCAATGACGCTCGTCATCACAGTTATCCATGGTCTTCTCATCACAATGCTCCATGACCTTTGTCATCACGATGCTCAATACACTTGTCATCAAAATGCTCCCTGACACTTGTTGTCTGTATGCTCCTTGAACGTTGTCATGACAAGGCTCCATGACTTTTCATCACAATGCTCCAAGACCACTGTAATCACAATGCTCCATGCCCTTGTCATCACAAAGCTAAAGGACGCATGTCTTCAGAATTCTCTTGGCCTTCTCCTCACAATGCTCCATGCACATGTCATCACAATGTTCCAAGACGCCTGTAATCAAAATGGTCTATGTCCATTTTCATCAGTATGCTCCATGAGATTAGTCATCACAAGGCTCCATGTTTTTCTCATCACAATGCTCCAGGACATTGTCATCACAATGCTTCTCGACCCTGTCCAGAAAATCCTCAATGGCCCTTGTCATCATAATGCTCAAAGCCCTAGTCATCACAGGGCTCCATTATATTTGTCAACACAATCCTCCATTACATTTGGCATCACAAGGCTCCCTGCTATTGTCATCGCAATGGACCATGACATATGTCATCACAATGCTCCCTGACAACTGTCTTCACAATACTCCATGACCTTCTCATCACAATGATCCATGCCCTTGTCATCACAATGCACCATGTCCATTCTCGTCACAATAATCTATGAAAGTTGTCAGACGAATGCTCCATGCCCCTGTCATCACAATGCTCCATGCCCTTGTCATCACAATGCACCATGACCCCTGTCATCACAATGCTCCGTGACTCCAGTCATCACAATGCTTCATAACATTTGTCATCACAATGCTCCATGCCTGCGTCATCACAAGGCTCTGTGTCGTCTGTAACCACAATGCTCCATGAACATTTCATCTCAATGCTCCGTGACCCTTGTCATCACAATGCTCCATGCCTTTGTCAAAAAATGCTCCATGACCCTTTTCATCACAATTTGCCACACAGTTTTCATCACAACGGTCCACAATTTTCTCATTGCAATGCTCCATAAAACTTGTAATCACAATGCTCCATGCCCTTCTCATCACAATGCTCCATTACCCCTGTCATAACAGTGCTCCATGACGCCATCCATCACGATGTTCCATGGCCTTGTCATCACAAGGCTCCATGACACTTGTCATCACAATGCTCCAAGACCCCTATAATCACAATGCTCCATGCCCTTGTCATCACAAAGCACCATGACACATGTCATCAAAATGTTCCATGGCTTTCTCCTTAAATGCTCCATGCCCTTGTCATCACAGTGCTCCAAGACCCCTGTAATCACGATGCTCCATGCCCCTTTTCATTTCCATGCTCCATGAACCCTGTCATCACAATGCATCATGCCCATCATCATATTGCTTCTGGCTATTGTCAGCACAATGAAATCAAAATACTCCTTGACCTCTGTCATCACAAAGCTCCATGACCCCTGTCATCACAATATCCCATGAACATTTTCAGCCCAATGCTCCATGACACTTCTCATCACAATGATCCATGCCCTTGTCATCCCAATGCTTTATGACCACAGTATTCACAATGCTCCGTGACGCTTGTCATCACAGTGCTCCATGACACCTGTCATCACAATGCTCCATGACTTTGTCAGCAAAATGCTACATGACTTTGTCATTACAATGCTCTGTGTGCTTGTCATCAAAATACTCCCTTTCCATTGTCATCACAATCCTCCATGAAACTTGGGATCACATTGCTTCATGCCCTTGTCATCACAATGCTCCATGCTCCTTGAAATAAAAATGATCCATGACCTCTGTCATCACAATGCTCCAAAACATTGTGATCCCAAAGTTCCATAACACTTGTCATCACAATGCTCCATGATGACTCTCATCACAAAATTCCATGCCCTTTTCATCACAATGCTCCAAGACCATTGTCATCACAATGCTCAGTTCACCTGTCATCAAAATGATCCCTGACACTTGTCATCAGAATGCTCCTTCAACCCTGTCACGAAAAGGCTCCATTCCATTTCCATCACAATGCCCCATTCCGTTTTCATCATAATGCTCCGTGACCATTGTCATCAAAATGCTCCATGCCTTTGTTTGAAAAATGTTCCATGACCCTTGTCATCACAATGTGCCATTCGCTTTTCATCACAACGGTCCAGAAACTTGTCATTGCAATGCTCCATAAAACTTGTAATCACAATGCTCCATACACTTCTCATCAAAATGCTCTCTCACAAGAGATATCACAGTGTTTCATCACTAGTCGTCACAATACTCCCTCACCCCTGTAATCACAATGTCCCATGACCCCTGTCATCACAATGCTACATCCCCTTATCATCACTATGTTCCTTGACCCATGACATCACAATGTTCTATAACCCCTGTCATTAAAATGTTCCAATACACTTTTCATCAAATTGCTGCATGACCCTGGCATCAAAATACTCCCTGCTATTCTCATCACAATGCACCATGCACTTGTCATCAAAATGCTCCATGACCTTTGTCATCACAAAGCTCCATGACCCCCGGCATCACAATGCTCCATGTCATTGTCATCACAATGCTCCATGAACACTCTCATCATATTTCTCCATGCCGTTGTCATCAAAAAGCTCCATGACACTTGTAATCACAATGCTCGATGCCCTTCTCATCACAATGCCCCATGCCCTTGTCATTACAATCCTCCATGACCCATGTATCACAGTGTTCCATGCCCTTATCATCACAATGCTCTATGCCCACTCTCATCACAATAATCCATGAATCATTTCACATCAATGCTCCATGCCCTTCTCATCACAATGCTCCTTTACCTCTGTCATAACTAAGCTCCATGACACCTGCCATCACAATGTTCCACGGCCTTGTCATCACAAGGCTCCATGACACTTGTCATCACAATGATCCACGACCCATCTAATCAAAATGCTCCATGCCCTTGTCATCAAAAAGCTACATGACGCATGTCATCAGAATGTTCCATGGCCCTGTCATCAAAATTCTCCATGCCCTTCTCATCACAATGCTCCAAGACCCTTGTAATCAAAATGCTCCATGCGTCTTTTCATCTCAATGCTCCATGAACCCTGTCATCACAATGGACCATGCCCATCATCATAATGCTTCAGGCTATTGTCATCACAATGAAATCAAAATGCTCCATGACCTCTGTCATCACAATGCTCCAAACCCTGGTGATCACAATGTTCCATAACACTTATCATCACAAAACCCCTTGACACTCATCATCACAATTATCCATGGTCTTCTCATCACAATGCTCCATGACCTTTGTCATCACAATGCTTAATACACTTGTTATCACAATGCTCCCTGACACTTGTCATCAGTATGCTCCATTAACCCTGTCATGACACGTCTCCATGCATTTTTCATCACAATGATCCATGCCATTTTAATCACAATGCTCCAAGACCCCTGTAATCACAATGCTCCATGCCCTTGTCATCATAAAGCTCAATGACGCATGTCATCAGAATTCTCCATGGCCTTCTCATCACAATGCTCCATGCCCTTGTCATCACAATGCTCCAAGACCCCTGTAATCACAATGCTCCATGTCCCTTTTCATCAGAATGCTCCATGAGACTTGTCATCACAAGTTTCCATTGTCTTCTCATCAAAGTGCTCCAGGAGCTTGTCATGAAAATGCTCCATGATCCCTGTCATCACAATACTCCATGAACATTTTCAGCCCAATGCTCCATGACCTTCTCATCAAAATGCTCCATGACCCCTGTCATCACAATACTCCATGAACATTTTCAGCCCAATGCTCCATGACCCTTGTCATCACAATCATCCATGCCCTTGTCATCCCAATGCTCCATGACCCCTGTATTCACAATGCTGCTTGACGCTTGTCATCACAGGGCTCCATGACACCAGTCATCACAATGCTCCATGCCTTTGTCAGCAAAATACTACCTGACCTTGTCATTGCAATGTTCTATGCACTTGTCATCACAATACTCCATTCCCATTGTCATCACAGTCCTCCATGAACCTTGGGATCACATTGCTTCATGCCCTTGTCATCACAATGCTCCATGCTCCTTGAAATCTAAATGATCCATGACCTCTGTCATCACAATGCTCCAAACCCTTGTGATCACAATGTTCCATAGCACTTGTCATCACAAAGCTCTAAGATGCCTGTCATCACATTACTCCATGCCTATTTCATCACAATGCTCCATGACCTTTGTCATCACAATTCTCAATACACTTGTCATCAAAATGCTCCCTGACACTTGTCATCAGAATGCTCCTTGTACCCTTTCACGAAAATGCTCCATGACTTTTTCATCACAATGCCCATGCCGTTTTCATCACAATGCTTCATGCCATTGTCATCAAAATACTCCACAAGCTTGTCATCAGAATGCTCCATGACGCTTGTCATCACAATTCTCCATGCACTTGTCAGCACAATGCTCCCTGACCCTTGTCATCACAATGCTCCAAGCCATTGTCATCACAATGCTCCATTTCCATTGTCATCAGAATCCTCCATGACACTTGGCATCACAATGCTCCATGCCATTGTCATCACAATGGGCCATTACATATGTCATCACAATGCTCCCTGACACCTGTCTTCACAATACTGCATGACCTGGTCATCACAATGCTCCATGACCTGGTCATCACAATGCGCCTTTCCAACTGTCATCGCAATAATCCATGAAACTTATTAGACCAATGCTCCTTGCCCTTGTCATCACAATGCTCCATGCCCTTGTTATGACAATGCTCCATGACCCCTGTCATCACAATGCTCCATGAATCGATTCATCACAATGCTTCATGACCTTTATCATCACAATGGTCCATGCCCTCGTCATCCACAATCTCTGTGACATATTTAACCACAATGCTCCATGAAATTTTCATCACAATGCTCTTTGACCCTTGTCATCACAATGATCTATGCCTTCCTCAGCACAATGCTCCATGACCCTTGTCATCACAATGCTCCATGCGCTTGTCAGCACAATGCACCATGACCCATGTCATCACAATGCACCCTGCGCTTGTCATCACAGTGCTCCACAATCTTGTCACCACAATGCTCCATAAAACTTGTCATCACAATTCTCCATGCACTTCTCATCAAAATGCTCTCTCACCACAGATATCACAATGTTACATCACTGTTCATCACAATACTCCCTCGTCACTGTATTCACAATGTTCCATGACTCCTGTCTTTGCAGTGCTACATGCACTTATCATCACAAAGTTCGATGCCCACTGACATCACAATGTTCCATAACCCCTGTCATCAAAATATTCCATGACACTTTTCATCAAATTGCTCCATGACCCTGTCATCACACTGCTCCCTGCAATTCTCTTCACATTGCACCACCCCTTGTCATCAAATTGCTCCATGACCTTTGTCATCACAAAGCTCGATGACACTTGGCATCTCAATGCTCCATGCCATTGTCATCACAATGCTCCATGAACCCTCTAATCACAATGCTCCATGCCCCTTTGCATCTCAATGCTTCATGAACCCTGTCATCAAAATGCACCATGCCCATCATCATAATGCTTCAGGCTCTTGTCATCACAATGAAATAAAAATATTCGATCATCTGTCTCATCACAATGCGCCAAATCCTTGTGATCACAATGTTCTATAACACTTATCATCACAACGCCCCATGACGCTCATCATCACAATTATCCATGCTCTTCTCATCACAGTGCTCCATGACCTTTGTCATCACAATGCTCTATACACTTGTCATCACAATGCTCCCTGACACTTGTCATCAGTATGCTCCTGGAACACTGTCATGACAAGGCTCCATACCATTTTCATAACAATGATCCATGCCAATTTCATCACAATGCTCCAAGACACCAGTAATCACAGTGCTCCATGCCCTTGTCATCACAATGCTCCAAGAACCCTGTAATCACAATACTCCATGCCCCTTTTCATCAGATTGCTCCATGAGACTTGTTATTACAAGGCTCCATGGTCTTCTCATCACAATGCTCCAGGAACTTTTCCACACAGTGCTCCATTCCCTTGTCATCACAATGCTCCATGACCCCTGTCCTCACAATACTTCCTGAACATTTTCAGTCCAATTCTCCAGGAACGTCTCATCACAATGCTTCATGATCCCTATCATCACAATGCTCCATGACCACTGTCATCACAACGCTCCATGACCCCTGACAACACAGTGATCCGGGACTCTTGTCATCACAATGCACCATTCCCTAGTCATCACAATGCTCCATGAACATTTTCAGCCCAATGCTCCATGACACTTGTCATCACAATGATCCATGGCCTTGCCATCCCTATGCTCCATGACCCCTGTAATCACAATGATCCGTGATGCTTCTCATCACAGTGCTCCATGACCCTTATCATCACAATGCTCCATGCCTGTGTCAGCAAAATGCTACATGACCTTGTCATCACAATGCTCCATTTGCTTGTCATCACAATACTCCATTACCATTGTCATCATAATCCTCCATGAACTTTGGGATCACATTGCTTCATGCCCTTGTCATCCCAATGCTCCATGCTCCTTGAAAACAAAATTACCCATGACTTCTATCATCACAATGCTCCAAACCCTTATGATCACAATGTTCCATAACACTTGTCATCACAACGCTCCATGATGCCTGTCATCACAATACTGCATGCCCTTTTCGTCAAAATGCTCCATGATATTTTTCATCACCATTCTCAATACACATGTCATCACAATGTTCCCTGACACTTGTCGGCAGAATGCTCCTTGAAACCTGTCATGAAATGGCTTCATGCCTTTTTTATCACAATGCTCCATGCCCTTTTCATCACAATGCTCCATGCCATTGTCATCAAAATACTCCACAAGCTTGTCATCAGAATGCTCCATGACACTTGTCATCACAATGCTCCACGCCCTTGTCATCAAAATGCTCCATGACCCATGTCATCACAATGTGCCATGTGCTTGTCATCACAGTGCTCCAAAATCTTGTCATCACAATGCTCCATAAAACTTGTCCTCACAAAGCTCCATGTATTTCTTATCAAAATGCTCTCTCACGAATGATATCAAAATGTTCCCTCACTATTCATCACAATACACCCACTCCCCTGTCATCACAATGGTCCACAACACCGTCCTGAAAATTTTCCATGACTCCTGACATCACAATGTTCCATAACCCGTCATCAAAATGTTCCAAGACACTTTTCATCAAATTGCTCCATGACCCTGTCATCACAATGCTCCCTGCCCATCACAAGAGAATGCACCACACCCTTGTCATCAAAAGGCTCCATGACCTTTGTCATCACAAAACTCCATGACCCTTGGCATCACAATGCTCCATGCCATTGTCTTCACAATGCTTCAAAAACCTCTCATCATATTGTTCCAAGCCCTTGTCATCACAGGATCCATGATGCTTTTCATCACAATGCTCGATGCCATTCTTCTCACAATGCTCCTTGCGCTTCTCATTACAATCCTCCATGAACCATGTATCACAGTGTTCCGTGCCATTGTTATCACAATGCTCCTTGCCCCCTCTCATCACAATAATCCATGAAACATTTCAGACCAATGTTCCATGCCCTTTTCATCACAATGATCCAAGACTCCTGTAATCATAATGCTCCATGCCCCTTTTCATCTCAATGCTCCATGAACGCTGTCATCACAATGCTCCAAATGCACATCATCATAATGCTTCATGCTATTGTCATGACAATGAAATCAAAATGCTCTATGATCTCTGTCATCACAATGCTCCAAATCCTTGTGATCACAATATTCCATAGCACCTATCATCACAGCGCCCCATAAGGCTCGTCATCACAAGTATCCATGGTCTTCTAATAACAATGCTCCATGACATTTGTCATCACAGTGCTCAATACCCTTGTCATCACAATGGTCCCTGACACTTGTCATCAGTATGCTCCTTGAACCCTGTCATGACAAGGCTCCATGCCTTTTTCATCACAATGTTACATGCCCTTTTCCTCACAGTGCTCCAAGACCCCTGTAATCACAATGTTCCATGCCCTTGTCCTCACAAAGCTCCATGATGCATGTCATCAGAACGCTCCATGACATTCTCATCCCATTGTTCACTGCCCTTGTCATCACAATGCTCCAAGAGCCCTGTAATCACAATGTTCCATGCCCTTGTCATCACAAAGCTCCATGATGCATGTCATCAGAACGCTCCATGACATTCTCATCCCAATGTTCCATGCCCTTGTCATCACAATGCTCCAAGACCCCTGTAATCACAATGCTCCATGATCCTTTTCATCAGAATGCTCCATGAGACTTGTCATCACATGGCTCCATGGTCTTCTCATCACAATGCTCCAGTACCTTGTCATCACAATGATCCTTGACCCCTGTCATCACAATACTCCATGAACATTTTCAGCACAATGCTCCATGACGTTCTCATCACAATGCTCCATGACCTCTGTCATAACAATGCTCCATGACCACTGTCATCACAACGCTCCATGAACCCTGACAACACAATGATCCGGGAATCTTGTCATCAAAATGCTCCATGCCCTTGTCATCCCAATGCTCCATGAACCGTTTAATCACAATGCTCCATGAACCTTGTCATCACAATGCCTTTGACAGCAGAATGATACATAATCTTGTCATCACAATCCTCCATGACCCTTGGGATCATATTGCTTTATGCCCTTGTCATCTCTATCTTGCCTTTCTGGTTTTTACAGATTTTCGGATGTCCATTTTGACCGGTGGGAAGTGACAATTCTTTGTAGTGTGGATTTGCATTCTGTGCTTGCTTGATTGGCCAAAAAGGGCCTATGCCTTTTCTCCTGAATATATTCAGGAGAAAATTCATATGCTGTTTTTGGCCAAGTGCATCATTCTCGAAATTGTGATGCCTTTCCTGTGCTTTAAAGGCAATTCCAATTTACCTCTTGAAATATGTTTTGTGCAATTCTGCCTCATTTTCAAGTCCGCTTTGTTGCCTTCCCTCAACAGATTTTTGGAAGAGAGTAGTCCTTTATAACTCTGCAGGTTTTTGATTTGCTTTGCCCCTGAGCTCCAATTTTCAAATCCCATTTTTGGGAGCTGACCGCAAATCCACAATTTTGCTTCAGGAACTATACTGGTTCCAGGGGTGGCTATACTGGTTCCCTGTGGGTGGCTGAGGCTTTGGTTAATTCTTCTTCCTGACGGGAATTTAGAGTGACATGTGTCCGTCCAAAGGCCTACATCTACTCTCTGATTTGTTCTCCCTCTTCCCTTTCATCCTCTGCACAATTAGCAAACTGTGCGAACCAGGAGGTTATAGGGGATGACTCTCCTAAGTTGGGAGATTGATAGTAAAGTAGTTGGAATGCCAAACTGTAGCAAAAGGAGAGGAAAAAGTAGGAGACTTTCAGAAACCTTTCGCCATCACAGGGTGTCCATTCTCTAGGTTTCCCATACATGTTATAACTGTAGTGATATTCCCTTCTACCTGGAAATTTGGGACCCATGGAATGGTGGCATGCATTACTACTTTAAAGGGTCTGCATTTTCTCTCCCAATCTCACCAGTCCTCTCAGTCCCAAGTGTCCAGCCTTATGTCTCATCCAGCTGTCTTTGCAGATAGGGTCATTCTAGGTTTCATCAGAACCCCTGAAGGAATTGTGCAAGAATTTCGCTGTTTTTTGTTTTGTTTTTGAAATTCATTTTTATAATGGGGTTGAGCTGATTTTCACTGATGTGTTTATGCCGGTCTAGACACAATTGATTCCCTTACAGAGGCATATCAGTACATAGGTTTTAAGATTCTTACTAATCAGATATATTCATCTGTGGGGAATAGGGATTTTGAGTCCCGTTCACTGAGGAAGGTGTAGGTCTTGTCTATTCTGTATTTGGTTTATGGAATGGTACCTGTGCTAATATCAAACTCTGGTTTTATGCATCACCCCACCTCTCCTTTCCCCTTAAGGAGGCATAAGAGTGTTTTCTAAATGTGAGACGCTGCTCTCTTTCCTAAATCAGTTCATGTGTTGTGATGTTGACATTCCCTCTGTAAGTGATATCTTATGATAAGATTCTTTTTCTGTGTGACTAATTTCCCTTAGAATCATCATACCTAAATCCTCTCATTATGCTGCTACTGGCCTTATGACATTGATTTCACGTCTGAGTGATATTCCGTTGTACAAAATTACCACAAGTTCTTTATGCATTTCTCTTTTTCCTGGGATGCTTTATGTGTACCGAAGTTGAGGTTCTTGTATGCAGAGCAGCCCTGAACTTTGGGATGCCTGTGTCTTGTTGATATTTAGTCTTCCCAAGTTATATGTCCATGAGTTGAAGTCCCCTTGGCTCGGGGGCTTTGTATTTTAGATGTTTTAGGAAACAGCATACACTTCTTCAGAGTAGCTCTTGGATATTTATACCCCACCCATCAGCGTGACTAGTCTCCCTGTTTTCCATGGCCTCTCCTGCATTTTTGATTTGTACACATTTTTTTGGATGGCCTTTCTGAGCAGTGGAAATTGAGACTTCTTTATTGTGCGGATTTGCATTTCCCTCTTGCTTGGTTGGCCAAAAACTCTGTATGTGTTTTTTTCCTGAAGATATTCACGAAAGAAAGGGATACACCCTTTTGCCCAACTGCATCATTTTAGAAATTCTGCTGCTTTTCATATGCTTTAAATGTGAGTACAATCTACCTTTTGAAAAATGTTTCCTGCAATTCTGCCTCTCATTCAGAACCTCTTCGTTGCCTTACCTGAATATATTTTTGGACGTTGGTTATCATTTATATCTTTGCAGGTCTTTGAATTGTCTGCTCCTGAGCTCCATTTTGCAACTCGCTTTTTTTGTGAGCTGGCTGCCAAACCATTGGATTGATTCCGGCCCTATTCTGGTTCTGGGGAGGCAGGCTGAGACTTTGGTTAATTCTTCTTCCTAAAGGGATATTAGAGTGACATGTGCCTGTCAAAACTCCTGCAGCTAATCTCTCACTGGTTCCTCCTCTTCCCATTTATCCTCCTCAAAAATTGCAAAAT
This sequence comes from Mesoplodon mirus, assembly GCF_964341445.2. NCBI lineage: Eukaryota > Metazoa > Chordata > Mammalia > Artiodactyla > Ziphiidae > Mesoplodon > Mesoplodon mirus. Next base: position 17,326 of record NW_028294151.1, on the reverse strand, counting down.
GTGTGAAACAGGAGGTTAAAGGTGCTGATTCTCCAAGTGGGGAGATTGTTAGTAATGTGGCTGGAATGGCGAACCCCAGCACCAGGAGATCAAAAATGAGGTGCATTTTAGACACCTTTCCTGAGCACACGGGGTACATTCATCTCTGTTTCCCAGGCATGTTTTTGCTGTCAGAAGATTCCCTTGAAACTGCAGATTTGGGACCCATGGAATGGGTACCAGGCAGTATTACTTTAAAAGGTCTGCATTTCCTCACCCAGCCTCTCTAACATCTCTTATCATGCATAGCTTCCAGCCTTATATATCATCCTGCTGTGGGTCTACATGTGTTCAATCCATGTTACATCGTAGTCCTTCAACAAAAGTTGTAAGAATTTTTGTCTGTCTCACTGTTTTTATAAATATTTTTAAATTTATTTTTATATTGGTTACAGCTGATTTTCAAAGCTCTGTTTTTTGCTGCTGTACATCCACTTGATTCATGTACTGTGTGACAACAATAAATTCTTTCTCAGATGCTTACGAGTCATATGTATTATTTTCCAGTGACTTGAGTGGACTGAGTGCAGTTCTTTGAGGTACCATGTAAGCCTTGCCAGTTATTCAATTCGGTACTTGGAATGGTATCTTTACTAATTTCAACCTCCTGGATAATACCTCACCATTCCCCACCTTTCCCATTTAGCAGCCTTATGTCTCTTTTCTACATATTTGACTATGTTTCTGTTTTGTAGTTTATTTCATGTGTAGCCATTTTTGATTCCACCTTTAAGTGACATCTTATGATAAGTGTATTTTTCTTTCTGACATGTGTCACTTAGAATGATCGTATGTAACTCCTCCAGAGTTGTTACAACTGGCCTTATTTCATTGATTTCTGGATGAGTAATATTCCACTCTACATAAGTACCTCATCTCTTTTATCCATTTTATCCTTCCAGGGACATTTAGGTTATATCCAAGTGGAGGCCCTTTTTAACAGAGAGGTGGTAAACGTTGGAGTGCCTGTTTTCTGTCATTTTTTTGTTTTTCCCAAGGTATACGCCCATGAGAGCAAGTGCCCTATGCTCTGTAGCTCAGTTTTCAGATGTTTTAGCAAACACAATACACTTCTCCAGAGTGGCCGTTGGCACATTACATTTCCACTATCAGCCTCACAGGGCTCCCTTTTCTCCTCACCCTGTCCGGAATTTCTGGTGTTTACACTTTATGTGGATGGCCCTTCTGACTGATGTGAAGTGATACATTTTGTAGTATTGATTTCCAGTGCCCACCTGTTTGGTTGGATAAAAAGTGTGTATGGCCTTTACTTGAATATATTCAGAAAAAAATGCATACGCCCTTTTGGGCCAACTGCATCATTGGCGATGTTCAGCCCATTTTCTTGTGCTTTAATGGGGAGTCCTTTCTACCTCTTCAAATCTGTTTCCTGCCACTCTCCCTTGCTTACAAGTCCTTTTCTGTGACTTACCTCAAGACATTTTTCGACAATAGATATTTTCAACTCTGCTGTTTCATGAATTTTATTACCCCCGAGTTCCATTTTTCAACTTGTGTTTTTGGAAACTGGACACAAAACAGCGGGATTTCCTCTAGCCCTATTCTGTTTCCATGGGCAATTCTAGCCTTTGATGAATTTGTCTTCCAGATAGGAAATTAGAGTGGCATTTGCCTGTCTGAACAACTAAGACTTGTCTCTAAATTTTTCTCATCCTTCTGCTTCATCCTCTGGACAAATTCCAAACTGTGTGCAACAGGATGTTGACGGTGCTTATATCCCCAAGTAAGGAGATTGTCAGGAAAGATGCTGGAGGGGTGAACCCGTGCACCAGGCGATGAGGAGATGAGGTGCCTTTTCCAAACTCTTTCCGATCAAATGGTGTACCATCCTCTAGGTGTGACAGGCATGTTTTAGCTGTAGGAAGGGTCCCGTGCATGGAAGGAGAACACCAGGGATTTTTCCAAATCAGTGCCTCCCCGAACCCCAAACTGGGGAATTTTTAAGCTACGGCTACACGTATGTCCATTAAGGGCCTTGGGAAATAGGCAGAGCCCAAATTTTAGATGATTGAAATCTTCAGGTTCAGAAGCGATCACCATCGGCCTTGCTTAGGTTACATTTTATCTGGCATTGATAGATGATGTCAATAAAAATATCGATTCTTTTTCAGATTATTTCCCCTTATAGGTTATTGCAAAATATTCAGTGTAGTTCCCTGTGCTATACAGTAGTTCCTTGTTGATGATCTATTTTATACATAGCAGTGTGTATGTGTTAATCCCAAACTGTTAATTTATCCCTTCTCCTACCTTTCCCCTTTGGTATTAATAAATTATAAGATTTTATACTTCTCAGGAATGGGGGAGCTGAAAGAGAGGTATCCTTTTCAATGGAAAAGCATTCAAAACAAGATTGAAGCTTCAGCCAAGAGTATTCGATGTACAACCATGGAAATAAATCACTTAATTTCTCTAATGTTCACCTGACAAATAAGACAGACGTCTTCACTGAACTTGCTTATAGTAAAGTGATGGAATTATCAAATGTAAGTCTTAGAAACATCTTATTTTACCCGAGCATTATATACTGCTCTATGTTAACTACAGTTTGGCTCACACATCTGTTCATTGAAGTTACAATGTTCTCAATTTCTGTTACTGATCATCCAGAGTGTACCCCAACAGGAGTCCCCGAGCCCAGTGTCATTGGAGACAAGAGATCAAGACTGAGTTTGGTTCAGAAGCAAAGGAAACATTATTTTGAAAACCGAATGGAGAGGTGAGAGCGTGCACTCCCCCACGGGCTCTGGGCTGGGCTGCTGTGTAGGGATCCCGGCAGCATCAGTGGGAGTTTGGGGATGGAGCTCTCGAGGGCTGGGTTGTCTGCAGCTCAGGCTCTATGCCGTGGAGTCTGCATGGGACTCCGCTAGCTGAGGTGTCGCCCCAGCCATTCTGCACTAGGAAATCGGGTCTGAAGTGCCGGGTGTGGGACCTCTGCATGCGGAACCCTAGGAGCACGTGAAATTAGACAAAGCACAAAGCAAAAACAGGTTAGACTTTATTTTATTGTCCAGATTCTCTTTTTATCTCCCAGGAATTTTTAATGAACGTTGCCAGAGACGAACACCTCCTCTGCTTTTTGTTCTGTTCCTCATTCTTGGTGTATTGAGGGTGCAGACCCCTGTTTTGTAACTGCTTCATGCTGTGGTGGCAGCCCTGATACCTGGGGGGAGGGGCAAAACGTCTCCCCACCAGCCTCCAGGTGAGGTTGATTGTTCCAAGGCCTCCTGCCTCACTTCCCGTACGCCTGAGCACCAGCATTGGAAGTGTTATAGATTCTAATGACCTTTAAGGGTCCAGGAAAGAGATGTGCAAAGATGCTGTGGTGGCAGGTTTCACCCCACCCCACATTTGTTCGGTGACCTTAGGCTGACGGTTTTTGCCAGCCTAGATGCTCTGACCAGTAGTTTGTGCTTTCTTTAATTAGCTCCCTGAATTAATGTACAAACAGCACCATGTGTCAGAGCCCTGCCGGCGCAACTCCCAGACAGTCCAGGGTCAGTGGTGATCCAGGACCATGACGTCCACTGAGTTAACGGCCTTTAGAAGTAGCCAGAAGTACAGCTGGTCATATTGGCCACCATCACCGCGGTGTCTGTAGGGTTTTCTATGGTGAAAGCGTGATATACGTTTCCCCCGCCAAGCTTATTAGCTCCCCTCTGGGTGCAGTAAGTCCTCCAAGCAGTAGTCTGCTCTTTCGGGGCACAGTCTTGTTGTTTTCTGAGAGAAACTCCAGGTCAAGTGATGGTCACACAAGTCATCTTGGGGGCCCGATGCCCCCATTTGTCTCTCTGGAGGTTGGAGTTGGAAGGCCTCCTCACTCGAGGTCAGTGTGTCCACAGAGCGAGCCCTGCATCTTCAGGGCATGATGGGTGGTTAGGATCACGACGTGGGGTCCTTTTCCCTTAGGATGGAGCTGGCCTTGAGGGCTGCTGATTTCTAGCTTTTTAGATACCCCAGTATCCTGGCCTGATGAGTCGTTGGGAAAAGCCCTTGGTGACCATTGTTTATCATATCTGAAGGACATTCTTGTGTTGCTCCATTTCAAGTGGTCCCAGTTTTTGCACTAAGGCTCCAAGGGCGATTAACCTTTGACCGGGTATGTAAAGGTCAAAGGGTTCAGCTAAATTAGTGAGTTCCTGGGCAAGGATCTGAATTGACTGCCCTTTCCATTCTTGAAAGGCTGCGTCTTGATTCTATTCAAAAGGATCATCATCTTTTCATGTCAGTGTTTCATGTAGAGGCCCAGCTATTAGACTGTAGTTAGGGATCCAGATGCAGAAAACCTTGGCTTCCACAGGAACACCTAAGCTGTCTTCTAGTTTTAGAAGAGGTAAGGCTGCAAATGGCTTCTTCCCTATCCTGGGATGCGTTTCTCCGAATATCTGTGAGAATGAAGCCCAGGCATGTCACCTGAGCCTGGGATATTTGAGCCTTTTTCTTGGACACCTTCTATCCTTTCTTGGCTAGGTAGTTCAGAGGCGTCTTTAGTAGGCCTGGCGATCAGAATGTCATCTGCATATTGAAGGAGGGTTCCCTTTTACAGAGGTAGATCTTTTAGGTCTTTAGAGGACATTTCCCCAATGATGGTGTGGGGATTTTTGTACCATTGGGGCAGGACGGCCCAGCATTATTGCTTGTGTTGCATGTTGTGTCCCGCCACTCACAAGCCAAAAATTCTTGTGACTCTGAGATGAATGGAATACAGAAGAAGGCATCATTGAAGTGTAATACAGAATGCCATGGCCTGGTGGATGGTAGAATGAGCAGCAGAGTGTAGGAAATAGGAGCTACTGGATGTATATCCTCGGTGGCTTCACTGACTGTCCTGATATCCTTTACCAGGTCTCCAGCAGCCCATGGGGCTCTCGTGGTCAGGCCAATCCCAGGATATGGAGCTCACCAGGGCTGCACCCACCACCCCACAGCCCACGGGGCTCTCGTGGTCAAGTCCCTCCCAAGGTATGGAGCTCACCTGTGCAGCTACCCAGCAGCCCATGGGGCTCTCATAGTCAGGCCCTTCCCAGGATACGGAGCTCCCCTGGGCAGGTACACCAGCAGGGCTGGACACACAGGAACTGTGCACATAGCCCACCTTGCAGAGAACCCCCAGCTCACCTGTCGCTCACAGCTGACACAGAACACCTCAGAGCAGGACTTGAACTAACAAACAGCAGCTCTGACAGGTCTGTGACCCTGGCTATCACTCTGTGCAGCCTCTCTCTGCCTGGTCTTCCAGACACTTCCACTGCAGCCAGGGCACCAGGCCTCTGTCTCCACCCACCATCACTCCTCTGCCTGACACCTGGGTTCCTCTCATTAGGATAGGGTCTTCTTGAAGTTGTTTTCCACTCATGGACCAGATCAAATGATAAGAAAACAAGCCGCAGCTGCAGCCCCTTGTCTAGCCTGACTCTCAAGAGCCCACACCTGTTCCTTGGGACTGACCCGTTTAGCAAGGTTCATTTTCTGCAACTGTGAGCCCCTGAGGGGTGAGGATTGGCTGATTTGGGCAGCCTGACACTTCCTGCCAGCCCCCCCCCCCACAGTTGTGCCTGGGTTGAGGTCAATATAAACACCTCTCCAGTCAGCAAGAGCCCCTGTAGCTGTGCCTGACGCCATATTCTCTGCCCCTTCAGCAGTTTTGGGGCTGGGGTGGTGGGAGGGAGTGAGGGGCCGTGGCTTTGTGGGTGGCCCAGTGTGAGTGGGGCTCTGCTGGACTTTCTGCAGGAGTTGCCAGGCTGCCACCTGCTAAAGAAGAGGATGTGTCACCCATATCTGCCACTGGAATTTCTCCCCAGTCAGAGGTGAGGAAGTAAAAAAGCAGTGGGTGCCGTGGCAGGAGGGGTATCTCAGGCAGGGAAATGGAAAGATTCCAGAAGAGCATCTGGGGCCAGGACCATCCTGGCTGGCCTGCAGGCACCAAGTCGGCCTGCGTGCTCTCGCTAGTGTGGCTCCACAGCCCTTCCTCTAGGCTTGCAAGTGCTTGTACATATTCAGGTGTTTTACCTGGAAAGGGTGGGAAGAGTTCAGCTGCAGCAGGACTGGGGCTCAGCTCACATTTACTCACAGACGCCTCGACACATTCCCCCAGTTTTGCAATGAGGATGCTCCTTGTGGGGGGGAGCACTGCTGACTGCATGGGAGACGATTTCCCACCTCTGACCAACTTAAGAATTTTTTACCACTGGAGCAAGTGCCCTGATACGATTATCCTCTCTATAACTGGTGACTTCTGTTTGTTTGTTTTCTTTTTTCTTCTTTTCTTTTTGGTTCAAGTTAGATTTTATTTTATTTTTTTTTTTTAATTTTATTTTATTTTTTTGCTTTATAACAAATTTAATCAGTTATACATATACATATGTTTCCATATCCCCTCCCTTTTGCGTCTCCCTCCCACCCTCCCTATCCCACCCCTCCAGGCGGTCACAAAGTACCGAGCTGATCTCCCTGTGCTATGCGGCTGCTTCCCACTAGCTATCTACCTCACGTTTGGTAGTGTATATATGTCCATGCCGCTCTTTCACTTTGTCACAGCTTACCCTTCCCCCTCCCCATATCCTCAAGTCCATTCTCTAGTAGGTCTGTGTCTTTATTCCTGTCTTACCCCTATGTTCTTCATGACATTTTTTTTTTCTTAAATTCCATATATATGTGTTAGCATACAGTATTTGTCTTTCTCTTTCTGACTTACTTCACTCTGTATGACAGACTCTAGGTCTATCCACCTCATTACAAATAGCTCAATTTCATTTCTTTTTATGGCTGAGTAATATTCCATTGTATATATGTGCCACATCTTCTTTATCCATTCATCCGATGATGGACACTTAGGTTGTTTCCATCTCCGGGCTATTGTAAATAGGGCTGCTATGATCATTTTGGTACATGACTCTTTTTGAATTATGGTTTTCTCAGGGTATATGCCCAGTAGTGGGATTGCTGGGTCATATGGTAGTTCTATTTGTAGTTTTTTAAGGAACCTCCATACCGTTCTCCATAGCGGCTGTACCAATTCACATTCCCACCAGCAGTGCAAGAGTGTTCCCTTTTTTCCACACCCTCTCCAGCATTTATTGTTTCTAGAGTTTTTGATGATGGCCATTCTGACTGGTGTGAGATGATATCTCATTGTAGTTTTGATTTGCATTTCTCTAATGAGTAAAGATGTTGAGCATCCTTTCATGTGTTTGTTGGCAGTCTGTATATCTTCTGTGGAGAAATGTCTATTTAGGTCTTCTGCCCATTTTTGGATTGGGTTGTTTGTTTTTTTGTTATTGAGCTGCATGAGCTGCTTATAAATTTTGGAGATTAATCCTTTGTCAGTTGCTTCATTTGCAAATATTTTCTCCCATTCTGAGGGTTGTCTTTTGGTCTTGTTTATGGTTTCCTTTGCTGTGCAAAAGCTTTTAAGTTTCATTAGGTCCCATGTGTTTATTTTTGTCTTTATTTCCATTTCTCTAGGAGGTGGGTCAAAAAGGATCTTGCTGTGATTTATGTCATAGAGTGTTCTGCCTATGTGTTCCTCTAAGAGTTTGATAGTGTCTGGCCTTACATTTAGGTCTTTAATCCATTTTGAGCTTATTTTTGTGTATGGTGTTAGGGAGTGATCTAATCTCATACTTTTACATGTCCCTATCCAGTTTTCCCAGCACCACTTATTGAAGAGACTGTCCTTTCTCCACTGTACATTCCTGCCTCCTTTATCAAAGATAAGGTGACCATATGTCCGTGGGTTTAACTCTGGGCTTTCTATCCTGTTCCATTGATCTATCTTTCTGTTTTTGTGCCAGTACCATACTGTCTTGATTACTGTAGCTTTGTAGTATAGTCTGAAGTCAGGGAGCCTGATTCCTCCAGCTCCATTTTTCGTTCTCAAGATTGCTTTGGCTATTCGGGGTCTTTTGTGTTTCCATACAAATTGTGAAATTTTTTGTTCTAGTTCTGTGAAAAATGCCAGTGGTAGTTTGATAGGGATTGCATTGAACCTGTAGATTGCTTTGGGTAGTAGAGTCATTTTCACAATGTTGATTCTTCCAATCCAAGAACATGGTACATCTCTCCATCTATTTGTATCATCTTTAATTTCTTTCATCAGTGTCTTATAATTTTCTGCATACAGGTCTTTTGTCTCCTTAGGTAGGTTTATTCCTAGATATTTTATTCTTTTTGTTGCAATGGTAAATGGGAGTGTTTCCTTGATTTCACTTTCAGATTTTTCATCATTAGTATATAGGAATGCCAGAGATTTCTGTGCATTAATTTTGTATCCTGCTACTTTACCAAATTCGTTGATTAACTCTAGTAGTTTTCTGGTAGCATCTTTAGGATTCTCTATGTATAGTATCATGTCATCTGCAAACAGTGACAGCTTTACTTCTTCTTTTCCAATTTGGATTCCTTTTATTTCCTTTTCTTCTCTGATTGCTGTGGCTAAAACTTCCAAAACTAGGTTGAATAAGAGTGGTGAAAGTGGGCAACCTTGTCTAGTTCCTGATCTTAGTGGAAATGGTTTCAGTTTTTCACCATTGAGGACGATGCTGGCTGTGGGTTTGTCATATATGGCCTTTATTATGTTGAGGAAAGTTCCCTCTATGCCTACTTTCTGCAGGGTTTTTATCATAAATGGGTCTTGAATTTTGTCAAAAGCTTTCTCTGCATCTATTGAGATGATCATATGGTTTTTCTCCTTCAATTTGTTAATATGGTGTATCACGTTGATTGATTTGCGTATATTGAAGAATCCTTGCATTCCTGGAATAAACCCCACTTGATCATGGTGTATGATCCTTTTAATGTGCTGTTGGATTCTGTTTGCTAGTATTTTGTTGAGGATTTTTGCATCTATGTTCATCAGTGATATTGGCCTGTAGTTTTCTTTCTTTGTGACATCCTTGCCTGGTTTTGGTATCAAGGTGATGGTGGCCTCGTAGAATGAGTTTGGGAGTGTTCCTCCCTCTGCTATATTTTGGAAGAGTTTCAGAAGGATAGGTGTTAGCTCTTCTCTAAATGCTTGATAGAATTCGCCTGTGAAGCCATCTGGTCCTGGGCTTTTGTTTGTTGGAAGATTTTTTATCACAGTTTCAATTTCAGTGCTTGTGATTGGTCTGTTCATATTTTCTATTTCTTCCTGATTCAGTCTTGGCAGGTTGTGCATTTCTAAGAATTTGTCCATTTCTTCCAGGTTGTCCATTTTATTGGCATAGAGTTGCTTATAGTAATCTCTCATGATCTTTTGTATTTCTGTAGTGTCAGTTGTTACTTCTCCTTTTTCATTTCTAATTCTATTGATTTGAGTCTTCTCCCTTTTTTTCTTGATGAGTCTGGCTAATGGTTTATCAATTTTGTTTATCTTCTCAAAGAACCAGCTTTTAGTTTTATTGATCTTTGCTATCGTTTCCTTCATTTCTTTTTCATTTATTTCTGATCTGATTTTTATGATTTCTTTCCTTCTGCTAACTTTGGGATGTTTTTGTTCTTCTTTCTCTAATTGCTTTAGGTGCAAGGTTAGGTTGTTTATTCGAGATGTTTCCTGTTTCTTAAGGTGGGATTGTATTGCTATAAACTTCCCTCTTAGAACTGCTTTTGCTGCATCCCATAGGTTTTGGGTCGTCGTGTCTCCATTGTCATTTGTTTCTAGGTATTTTTTAATTTCCTCTTTGATTTCTTCAGTGATCACTTCATTATTAAGTAGTGTATTGTTTAGCCTCCATGTGTTTGTATTTTTTACAGATCTTTTCCTGTAATTGATATCTAGTCTCATAGCATTGTGGTCGGAAAAGATACTTGATACAATTTCAATTTTCTTAAATTTACCAAGGCTTGATTTGTGACCCAAGATATGATCTATCCTGGAGAATGTTCCATGAACACTTGAGAAAAATGTGTATTCTGTTGTTTTTGGATGGAATGTCCTATAAATATCAATTAAGTCCATCTTGTTTAATGTATCATTTAAAGCTTGTGTTTCCTTATTTATTTTCATTTTGGATGATCTGTCCATTGGTGAAAGTGGGGTGTTAAAGTCCCCTACTATGAGTGTGTTACTGTCGATTTCTCCTTTTATGGCTGTTAGTATTTGCCTTATGTATTGAGGTGCTCCTATGTTTGGTGCATAAATATTTACAATTGTTATATCTTCTTCCTGGATCGATCCCTTGATCATTATGTAGTGTCCTTCTTTGTCTCTTCTAGTAGTCCTTATTTTAAAGTCTATTTTGTCTGATATGAGAATTGCTACTCCAGCTTTCTTTTGGTTTCCATTTGCATGGAATATCTTTTTCCATCCCCTTACTTTCAGTCTGTATGTGTCTCTAGGTCTGAAGTGGGTCTCTTGTAGACAGCATATAGATGGGTCTTGTTTTTGTATCCATTCAGCCACTCTGTGTCTTTTGGTGGGAGCATTTAGTCCATTTACATTTAAGGTAATTATCGATATGTATGTTCCTATTCCCATTTTCTTAATTGTTTTGGGTTCATTATTGTAGGTCTTTTCCTTCTGTTGTGTTTCTTGCCTAGAGAAGTTCCTTTAGCATTTGTTGTAAAGCTGGTTTGGTGGTGCTGAACTCTCTCAGCTTTTGCTTGTCTGTAAACGTTTTAATTTCTCCATCAAATCTGAATGAGATCCTTGCTGGGTAGAGTAATCTTGGTTGCAGGTTTTTCTCCTTCATCACTTTAAGTATGTCCTGCCACTCCCTTCTGGCTTGTAGAGTTTCTGCTGAGAGATCAGCTGTTATCCTGATGGGGATTCCCTTGTGTGTTATTTGTTGTTTTTGCCTTGCTGCTTTTAATATGATTTCTTTGTGTTTAATTTTTGACAGTTTGATTAATATGTGTCTTGGCGTATTTCTCCTTGGATTTATTCTGTATGGGACTCTCTGTGCCTCCTGGACTTGATTAACTATTTCCTTTCCCATATTAGGGAAGTTTTCAACTATAATCTCTTCAAATATTTTCTCAGTCCCTTTCTTTTTCTCTTCTTCTTCTGGAACCCCTATAATTCGAATGTTGGTGCGTTTAATGTTGTCCCAGAGGTCTCTGAGACTGTCCTCTGTTCTTTTCATTCTTTTTTCTTTATTTTGCTCTGCAGCAGTTATTTCCACTATTTTATCTTCCACTTCACTTATCCGTTCTTCTGCCTCAGTTATTCTGCTATTGATCCCATCTAGAGTATTTTTTATTTCATGTATTGTGTTTTTAATCGATGCTTGATTCATCTTTAGTTCTTCTAGGTCCTTGTTAACTGTTTCTTGCATTTTGTCTATTCTATTTCCAAGATTTTGGATCTGGGAAATAGAATCTTGGATCATCTTTACCATCATTATTCTGAATTCTTTTTCAGGTAGAGTGCCTATTACCTCTTCATTTGTTAGGTCTGGTGGGTTTTTATCTTGCTCCTTCTCCTGCTGTGTGTTTTTCTGTCTTCTCATTTTGCTTATGTTACTGTGTTTGGGGTCTCCTTTTTGCAGGCTGCAGGTTCGTAGTTCCTGTTGTTTTTGGTGTCTGTCCCCAGTGGCTAAGGTTGGTTTAGTGGGTTGTGTAGGCTTCCTGGTGGAGGGGACTAGTGCCTGTGTTCTGGTGGATGAGGCTGGATCTTGTCTTTCTGGTGGGCAGGTCCACGTCTGGTGGTGTGTTTTGGGGTGTCTGTGGACTTTTTATGATTTTAGGCCACCTCTCTGCTAATGGGTGGCGTTGTGTTCCTGTCTTGCTAGTTGTTTGGCTTAGGGTGTCCAGCACTGTAGCCTGCTGGTCGTTGAGTGAAGCTGGGTGCTGGTGTTGAGATGGAGATCTCTGGAAGATTTTCGCCGTTTGATATTATGTGGAGCTGGGAGGTCTCTTGTGGACCAGTGTCCTGAAGTTGGCTCTCCCACCTCAGAGGCACAGCACTGACTCCGGGCTCCTCAACTTGGGATGATGTGTTGTCTATTCATGTATTCCACAGATGCAGGGTACATCAAGTTGATTGTGGAGCTTTAATCCACTGCTTCTGAGGCTGCTGGGAGAGGTTTCCCTTTCTCTTCTTTGTTCTCACAGCTCCTGGGTCTCAGCTTTGGATTTGGCCCCGCCTCTGCGTGTAGGTCGCCGGAGGGCGTCTGTTCTTCGCTCAGATAGGACAGGGTTAAAGGAGCAGCCTCTTCGGGGACTCTGGCTCACTCAGGCCGGGAGGGAGGGAGGGGCACTGAGTGCGGGGCGAGCCTGCAGCGGCAGAGGTCGGCGTGACGTTGCACCAGCCCGAGGCGCGCCGTGCGTTCTCCCAGGGAAGCCGCCCCTGGATCCCGGGACCCCGGCAGTGGCGGGCTGCACAGGCTCCCGGAAGGGCGGTGTGGGCAGTGACCTGCGCTCGCACACAGGCTTCTTGGTGGCGGCAGCAGCAGCCCCAGCGTCCCACGCCTGTCACTGGGCTCCGCGCTTTCAGTCGCGACTCGCGCCCGTCCGTGGAGCCCCTTTAAGCAGCGCTCTTAATCCCCTCTCCTCGCGCACCAGGAAACCAAGAGGGAAAAAAAAGTCTCTTGCCTCTTCGGCAGCTCCAGAGTTTTCCCGGACTCCCTCCCGGCTAGCTGTGGCACATTAGCCCCCTTTAGGCTGAGTTCTCGCCGCCAGCCCCAGTCCTCTCCCTGCGCTCTGACCGAAGCCCGAGCCTCAGCTTCCAGCGCTGCGCGCCCCGGCGGGCGAGCAGACAAGCCTCTCGGGCTGGTGAGTGCCGCTCGGCACCGATCCTCTGTGTGCGGATCTCTCCGCTTCGCCCTACCCAGGTATGTGGGGAGTTTCTTGCCTTTTGGGAGGTCTGGGGTCTTCTGCCAGCGTTCAGTAGGTGTTCAAGTTAGATTTTATTTATTCCTCTTTTTTTTTTTTAATTTGGAGATATATACATGGAAATAATGCATTAATAAAAAGACGTCTATGTGAAGGGAAAAACTATTTTTCTGTTTTATTTTATTAAATGTTATTTATTTAGTTTTTTTAATTTATTTCTTTTATACAGCAAGTTCTTATTGGATAACTATTTCATAAATATAAGTGTGCACATGTGAATCCCAGTCTCCCAATTCATCCCACCACCACCCTCACATGGTGTTCCCTCCTTGGTGTCCATATGTTTGTTCTTTACATCTGTGTCTCTATCTCTGCCCTGCACACCGGTTCATCTGTACCATTTTTCTAGGTTCCACATATATGCATTAATATACAATATTTGTTTTACTCTTTCTGACTTACTTCACTGTGTATGACAGTCTCTAGATCCATCAAGGTCTCTACAAATGCCCCAATTTCATTCCTATGTATGGCTGAGAAATATTCCGTTGTATATATGTACCACGTCTTTTTCCATTCGTCTGTCTGTGGGCACGTAGGTTGCTTTCATTACCTGTCTATTGTAAATAGTGTTGCAGTGAACATTGTGGTGAATTTGTCTTTTTGATTTATGGTTTTCTCTGGGTATATGCCCAGTAGTGGGATTGCTGGATTATATGGTAATTCTATTTTTAGTTTTGTAAGGAACCTCCATACTGTTCTCCAAAGATACTGTATCGATTTACATTCCCACCAACAGTGGAATAAGGTTCCTTTTCTCCACACCCTCTCCAGCATTTGTTGTTTGTAGATTTTCTGATGATGCCCATTCTAACAGGTGTGACGTGATACCTCATTGTAGTTTCGATTTCCATTTCTCTAATAATTAGTGATGTTGAGCAGATTTTCATGTGCGTACTGGCCATCTCTATGTCTTCTTGGAAGAAATGTCTATTTAGATCTTCCATTTTTGTATTGGGTTGTTTTATTAATATTGAGCTGCATGAGCTGTTTATATATATTGGAGATTAATCATTTGTCCATTGATTCCTTTGCAAATAGTTTCTGCCATTCTGAGGTTTGTCTCTTAGTCTTTTTTGTAGTTTCCTTTGCTTTGCAAAAGCTTTTACGTTTCATTAGGTCCCATCTGTTTAGTTTTCTTTTCTATTTCATTACTATAGGAGGTGGATCAAAAGATCTTGCTGTGATTTACGTCAGAGTATCCTTCGTAAGTTTTCCTGTCAGAGTTTTATACTGTCCGGTCTTATATTAAGGTCTCTAATCCATTTTGAATATATTTTTATGTATGGTGTTAGGGAGTGTTCTAATTTCATTCTTTTACATGTAGCTGTCCATATTTCCCAGCACCAGTGATTGAAGAGACTGTCTTATCTCCATTGTATAGTCTTGCCTCCTTTGTCATAGATTAGTTGACCATAGGTGTGTAGGTTTATCCTTGGGCTTTCTTTCTTTTTTTTTTCCTTTTACACGTTTATTCGAGTATAATTGCTTTACAATGGAGTGTTCGTTTCTGCTGTATAACAAAGTGAATCAGCTATACATATACAAATATCACCAGATCCCCTCCCTCTTGCATCTCCCTCCCACACTCCATATCCCACCCCTTTATGTGCTCACAAAGCACCGAGCTGATCTCCCTGTTCTATGTGGCTGCTTCCCAATAGCTATCAGTGTTACATTTGGTAATGTATTTATGTCCATGCCACTCTCTCACTTCGTCCCAGCTTACCCATCCCCCTTCCGGTGTCCTCAAGTCCTTTCTCTATGTCTGTGTCCTTAATCCTGTCCTGCCACTAGGTTCTTCAAAATCTTTTTTTTTCTTCATTAGATTCCATATATCTCTGTTAACATACAGTATTTGTTTTTCCCTTTCAGACTTACTTCACTGTGTAGGACAGATTCTAAGTCCATCCACCTCAGTACAAATAACTCAGTTTTGCTTCTTTTTATGGTTGAGTAATATTTGATTGTATATATGTGCCAGATCTTCTTTATCCATTCATCTGTCGATGGACACTTAGGTTGCTTCCATGTCCTGGCTAATGCAAATAGAGCTGCAATGAACATTTTTGTACATAACTCTTTTTGAATTATGGTTTTCGCAAGGCAAATGCCCAGTACTTGGATTGTTGTGTCCTATGATACTTCTATTGTTAGATATTTAAAGGAACCTCCGTACTGTTCTCCCTAGTGCCCATATCAATTTACATTCCCACCCACAGTGCAAGTGTGTTCCCTTTTCTCCAATAAAGGCCTCTCCAGCATTTATTGTTTTGTAGATTTTTTTGATGATTGCCACTCTGACTGCTGTGAGGTGATACCTCAGGGTAGTTTTGATTTGCATTTCTCTAATGATTAGTGATGTTCAGCATCCTTTCATGTATTTCTTGGTAATCTGAATATCTTCTTTGGAGAAATGTCTATTTAGTTCTTCTGCCCGTTTTTGGATTGGGTTGTTTGTTTTTGTGATATTGAGCTACATGAGGTGCTTGTAAAGTTAGGAGATTAATCCTTTGTCAATTGCTTCATTTGAAAATATTTTCTCCCATTCTGAGGGTTGTTTTTGCATCTTGTTTATGTTTTCCTGTACTGTGTAAAAGCTTTTAAGTTTCATTAGGTCCCATTTGTTGATTTCTGTTTTTATTTCCATTTCTCTAGGAGGTGGGTCCAAAAGGATCTTGCTGAGATTTATGTCATAGAGTGTTCTGCCTATGGTTTCCTCTAAGTGTTTTATAGTGTGTGGTCTTATATTTAGATCTCTAATCAATTTAGAGTTTATTTTTGTGTATGGTGTTATGGAGTGTTCTAATTTCATTCTTTTATGTGTAGGGGTCCAGTTTTCCCAGCACCAATTACTGAAGAGACTGTCTTTTCTCCATTGTATATCCTTAGCTCCTTTGTCATAGATGAGATAGCCATAGGTATGTAGGTTTATCTCTGGGCTTTCTGTCCTGTTCCATTGATCTGTGTTTATGCCCATCTACATACACTTGATTCCATTATGGAGACATATAAATACATAGGTTTCAAGGTTATTACCAGTCAGATATATTCCTCTTCAGTGAATAGGGTGTTTTGTGTCCAGTTCATTGAGAAAGGAGTAGGTCTTGTCTATTACATATTTGGTATATGGAATGGGATCTGTGCTAATTTCAAACTCTACTTTTACACATCACCCCACGGCACCTTTCCCCTTAAGGAGGCATAAGGGTGTTTTCTAAATGTGTAACTCTGTTCTCTTTTGAAATTCAGTTCATGTGTAGCCATGTTTACATTTCCTCTATAAGTGATATATTACAATAAGTTTCTTTTTCTTTGTGGCTCATTTCACTTAGCATCATCGTATCTAAAGCCACTCATTAAGCTGCTATTGGCCTTATGACATTGATTTTATGTCTGAGTGACATTCCATTGTATATAAGTACCACAACATCTATATCCATTTTTTTTCCTTTCCTGGGATATATAAAGTGTACTGAAGTCGAGGTTCTTGTAAACAGAGCAGCCCTAAACTTTGGGCTCCCTGTGTGTTGTGGATTTTTAGTTTTCCCAAAATACACGCCCATGAGTGGAAGTGTGCTATGCTCTGTAGCTCTGTTTTAGAAAACAACATACAGTTCTCCAGAGAGGCTGTTGGCAATTTACATCCTGTCCATCAGCGTAACCAGGCTCCCTTTTCTCCATGGCCTGTCCTGCATTTGTGGCTTTTACACTATTTGTGGATGGTCCTTTTGACTGGAGGTAAGGGACACTTCTATGTAGTGTGGATTTCCAATGCCTGATGGCTTGCTTGGCCAAAAAGGGCATATGCATTTTTTCCCGAATATATTCAAGAAAATACACATAGTCCCTTTTCAGCCAAGGGCAACATTGTCGAAATTCTGTCGCTTTTCATGTGCTTTAAAGATGACTCCAATCTACCTCTTGAAATCTGTTTCCTTCAATTCTGCCTTGCATTCAAATCCTCTTCACTGCCTTTCCTCAATATATTTCTGGATGATAGTTGTCCTTTATAACTCTGCAAGTTTGTGAATTGCTGTGCCCCTGATTTCCATTTTTCAACTCGCCTCTTTGTGAGCTGGCTGCAATACCGCAGGATGGCTTTAGGCCCTACTCTGGTTCCAGGGCTTCAGGCTGAGCCTTTGGTTAATTATTCTTCCTGATGGGAAACTAGAGTGACATGTGCCCATCCAAACACCTACAGCTAATCTCTCATTTATTTCCCCTCTTCCTGTTCATCCTCTGCACAATTTGCAAACTGTGCATAACAGGAGGGTAAAGGCGCTGACACTCCAAGTGGGGAGATTTTTTGTAATGCAGATGGAATGGCGAAGCCGAGCACGACAAAAGGAAAAATGAGGTACCTTTTAGAAAACTTTCCCAATTACACAGTGTACCATCCACTGGGTTTCCCATGCATGTTTTAACTGTAGGAAGAT
This sequence comes from Mesoplodon mirus, assembly GCF_964341445.2. Lineage (NCBI taxonomy): Eukaryota > Metazoa > Chordata > Mammalia > Artiodactyla > Ziphiidae > Mesoplodon > Mesoplodon mirus. Next base: position 14 of record NW_028294151.1, on the reverse strand, counting down.
TCCCTTAAACCTGG
>NW_028294152.1:0-37012 GCF_964341445.2 Mesoplodon mirus | reverse complement strand
AATGTCCAAGCATAGTGAATAGTAAACCAAGATCACCCTAACGAATCGACATATTCTGCTACTCTGTAGCTTGGCTAAGGGTTAACTTTTTAATTAAAAAATCTTAGTAGCATGCAGTAACATTCCTTGATAGATCTACCCCTTTGCAAATGCTCAATGCTAGCCCATGGCGATCGGCTAACATGGACGTGTAATGTCTAACCATAGTGAATAGTAAACCATGATCAGCGTAACAAATCGACATATGCTACTCTGTAGCTTGGCTAAGGGATAACTTTTTAATTAAAAAAATCTTAGTAGCATGCAGTAATCTTCCTCGATAGATCCACCCCTTTGCAAATGCTCAATGCTAGCCCATGGCGATCGGCTAACATGGACGTGTAATGTCTAACCATAGTGAATAGTAAACCATGATCAGCGTAACAAATCGACATATGCTACTCTGTAGCTTGGCTAAGGGATAACTTTTTAATTAAAAAATCTTAGTAGCATGCAGTAACATTCCTTGATAGATCTACTCCTTTGCAAATGCGCAATGCTAGCCCATGAAGATCGGCTAACATGGACGTGTAATGTCTAACCATAGTGAATAGTAAACCATGATCAGCGTAACAAATCGACATATGCTGCTACTCTGTAGCTTGGATAAGGGTTAACTTTTTAATTAAAAAAATCTTAGTAGCATGCAGTAACATTCCTTGATAGATCTACCCCTTTGCAAATGCTCAATGCTAGTCCATGGCGATCGGCTAACACGGACGTGTAATGTCCAAGCATAGTGAATAGTAAACCAAGATCACCCTAACGAATCGACATATTCTGCTACTCTGTAGCTTGGCTAAGGGTTAACTTTTTAATTAAAAAAATCTTAGTAGCATGCAGTAACATTCCTTGATAGATCTACCCCTTTGCAAATGCTTAATGCTAGCCCATGACGATCGGCTAACACGGACGTGTAATGTCTAACCATAGTGAATAGTAAACCAAGATCACCCTAACGAATCGACATATTGTGCTACTCTGTAGCTTGTCTAAGGGTTAACTTTTTATTTAAAAAAATCTTAGTAGCATGCAATAATCTTCCTCGATAGATCCACCCCTTTGCAAATGCGCAATGCTAGCCCATGAAGATCGGCTAACATGGACGTGTAATGTCTAACCATAGTGAATAGTAAACCAATATCGCCCTAACGAATCGACATATTGTGCTACTCTGTAGCTTGTCTAAGGGTTAACTTTTTAATTAAGAAAATCTTAGCAGCATGCAGTAACATTCCTTGATAGATCTACCCCTTTGCAAATGCTCAATGCTAGCCCATGGCGATCGGCTAACACGGACGTGTAATGTCTAAGCATAGTGAATAGTAAACCATGATCAGCGTAACAAATCGACATATGCTGCTACTCTGTAGCTTGGTTAAGGGTTAACTTTTTAATTAAAAAAATCTTAGTAGCATGCAGTAACATTCCTTGATAGATCTACCCCTTTGCAAATGCTCAATGCTAGCCCATGGCGATCGGCTAACACGGACGTGTAATGTCCAAGCATAGTGAATAGTAAACCAAGATCACCCTAACGAATGACATATTCTGCTACTCTGTAGCTTGGCTAAGGGTTAACTTTTTAATTAAAAAAATCTTAGTAGCATGCAGTAACATTCCTTGATAGATCTACCCCTTTGCAAATGCTCAGTGCTAGCCCATGACGATCGGCTAACACAGACGTGTAATGTCTAGTCATAGTGAATAGTAAACCAAGATCACCCTAACGAATCGACATATTGTGCTACTCTGTAGCTTGTCTAAGGGTTAACTTTTTAAATAAAAAAATCTTAGTAGTATGCAGTAACATTCCTTGATAGATCTACACCTTTGCAAATGCTCAATGCTAGCCCATGGCGATCGGCTAACACGGACGTGTAATGTCCAAGCATAGTGAATAGTAAACCAAGATCACCCTAACGAATCGACATATTCTGCTACTCTGTAGCTTGGCTAAGGGTTAACTTTTTAATTAAAAAAATCTTAGTAGCATGCAGTAACATTCCTTGATAGATCTACCCCTTTGCAAATGCTCAATGCTAGCCCATGACGATCGGCTAACACGGACGTGTCATGTCTAAGCATAGTGAATAGTAAACCAAGATCACCCTAACGAATCGACATATTGTGCTACTCTGTAGCTTGGCTAAGGGTTAACTTTTTAATTAAAAAAATCTTAGTACATGCAGTAACATTCCTTGATAGATCTACCCCTTTGCAAATGCTCAATGATAGCCCATGACGATCGGCTAACACGGACGTGTCATGTCTAAGCATAGTGAATAGTAAACCATGATCACCCTAACGAATCGACATATTGTGCTACTCTGTAGCTTGTCTAAGGGTTAACTTTTTAATTAAAAAGATCTTAGTAGCATGCAGTAACATTCCTTGATAGATCTACCCCTTTGCAAATGCTCAATGCTAGCCCATGACGATCGGCTAACACGGACGTGTATGTGTAAGCATAGTGAATAGCAAACCATTATCAGCGTAACAAATCGACATATGCTGCTACTCTGTAGCTTGGCTAAGGGTTAACTTTTTAATTAAAAAAATCTTAGTAGCATGCAGTAACATTCCTTGATAGATCTACCCCTTTGCAAATGCTCAATGTTAGCCCATGGCGATCGGCTAACACGGACGTGTAATGTCTAAGCATAGTGAATAGTAAACCAAGATCACCCTAACGAATCGACATATTCTACTACTCTGTAGCTTGGCTAAGGGATAACTTTTTAATTAAAAAAATCTTAGTAGCATGCAGTAATCTTCCTCGATAGATCCACCCCTTTGCAAATGCGCAATGCTAGCCCATGAAGATCGGCTAACATGGACGTGTAATGTCTAACCATAGTGAATAGTAAACCAAGATCACCCTAACGAATCGACATATTGTGCTACTCTGTAGCTTGTCTAAGGGTTAACTTTTTAATTAAAAAAATCTTAGTAGCATGCAGTAACATTCCTTGATAGATCTACTCCTTTGCAAATGCTCAATGCTAGCCCATTACGATCGGCTAACACGGACGTGTAATGTCCAAGCATAGTGAATAGTAAACCAAGATCACCCTAACGAATCGACATATTCTGCTACTCTGTAGCTTGGCTAAGGGTTAACTTTTTAATTAAAAAAATCTTAGTAGCATGCAGTAACATTCCTTGATAGATCTACCCCTTTGCAAATGCTCAATGCTAGCCCATGGCGATCGGCTAACATGGACGTGTAATGTCTAACCATAGTGAATAGTAAACCATGATCAGCGTAACAAATCGACATATGCTACTCTGTAGCTTGGCTAAGGGATAACTTTTTAATTAAAAAAATCTTAGTAGCATGCAGTAATCTTCCTCGATAGATCCACCCCTTTGCAAATGCTCAATGCTAGCCCATGGCGATCGGCTAACATGGACGTGTAATGTCTAACCATAGTGAATAGTAAACCATGATCAGCGTAACAAATCGACATATGCTACTCTGTAGCTTGGCTAAGGGATAACTTTTTAATTAAAAAAATCTTAGTAGCATGCAGTAACATTCCTTGATAGATCTACTCCTTTGCAAATGCGCAATGCTAGCCCATGAAGATCGGCTAACATGGACGTGTAATGTCTAACCATAGTGAATAGTAAACCATGATCAGCGTAACAAATCGACATATGCTGCTACTCTGTAGCTTGGATAAGGGTTAACTTTTTAATTAAAAAAATCTTAGTAGCATGCAGTAACATTCCTTGATAGATCTACCCCTTTGCAAATGCTCAATGCTAGTCCATGGCGATCGGCTAACACGGACGTGTAATGTCCAAGCATAGTGAATAGTAAACCAAGATCACCCTAACGAATCGACATATTCTGCTACCCTGTAGCTTGGCTAAGGGTTAACTTTTTTAATTAAAAAAATCTTAGTAGCATGCAGTAACATTCCTTGATAGATCTACCCCTTTGCAAATGCTTAATGCTAGCCCATGACGATCGGCTAACACGGGACGTGTAATGTCTAACCATAGTGAATAGTAAACCAAGATCACCCTAACAAATCGACATATTGTGCTACTCGTAGCTTGTCTAAGGGTTAACTTTTTATTTAAAAAAATCTTAGTAGCATGCAATAATCTTCCTCGATAGATCCACCCCTTTGCAAATGCTCAATGTTAGCCCATGGCGATCGGCTAACACGGACGTGTAATGTCTAAGCATAGTGAATAGTAAACCAAGATCACCCTAACGAATCGACATATTCTACTACTCTGTAGCTTGGCTAAGGGATAACTTTTTAATTAAAAAAATCTTAGTAGCATGCAGTAATCTTCCTCGATAGATCCACCCCTTTGCAAATGCGCAACGCTAGCCCCATGAAGATCGGCTAACATGGACGTGTAATGTCTAACCATAGTGAATAGTAAACCAAGATCACCCTAACGAATCGACATATTGTGCTACTCTGTAGCTTGTCTAAGGGTTAACTTTTTAATTAAAAAAATCTTAGTAGCATGCAGTAACATTCCTTGATAGATCTACTCCTTTGCAAATGCTCAATGCTAGCCCATTACGATCGGCTAACACGGACGTGTAATGTCCAAGCATAGTGAATAGTAAACCAAGATCACCCTAACGAATCGACATATTCTGCTACTCTGTAGCTTGGCTAAGGGTTAACTTTTTAATTAAAAAAATCTTAGTAGCATGCAGTAACATTCCTTGATAGATCTACCCCTTTGCAAATGCTCATGCTAGCCCATGGCGATCGGCTAACATGGACGTGTAATGTCTAACCATAGTGAATAGTAAACCATGATCAGCGTAACAAATCGACATATGCTACTCTGTAGCTTGGCTAAGGGATAACTTTTAATTAAAAAAATCTTAGTAGCATGCAGTAATCTTCCTCGATAGATCCACCCCTTTGCAAATGCTCAATGCTAGCCCATGGCGATCGGCTAACATGGACGTGTAATGTCTAACCATAGTGAATAGTAAACCATGATCAGCGTAACAAATCGACATATGCTACTCTGTAGCTTGGCTAAGGGATAACTTTTTAATTAAAAAAATCTTAGTAGCATGCAGTAACATTCCTTGATAGATCTACTCCTTTGCAAATGCGCAATGCTAGCCCATGAAGATCGGCTAACATGGACGTGTAATGTCTAACCATAGTGAATAGTAAACCATGATCAGCGTAACAAATCGACATATGCTGCTACTCTGTAGCTTGGATAAGGGTTAACTTTTTAATTAAAAAAATCTTAGTAGCATGCAGTAACATTCCTTGATAGATCTACCCCTTTGCAAATGCTCAATGCTAGCCCATGGCGATCGGCTAACACGGACGTGTAATGTCTAAGCATAGTGAATAGTAAACCATGATCAGCGTAACAAATCGACATATGCTGCTACTCTGTAGCTTGGCTAAGGGTTAACTTTTTAATTAAAAAAATCTTAGTAGCATGCAGTAACATTCCTTTATAGATCTACCCCTTTGCAAATGCTCAATGCTAGCCCATGGCGATCGGCTAACACGGACGTGTAATGTCCAAGCATAGTGAATAGTAAACCAAGATCACCCTAACGAATGACATATTCTGCTACTCTGTAGCTTGGCTAAGGGTTAACTTTTTAATTAAAAAAATCTTAGTAGCATGCAGTAACATTCCTTGATAGATCTACCCCTTTGCAAATGCTCAGTGCTAGCCCATGACGATCGGCTAACACAGACGTGTAATGTCTAGTCATAGTGAATAGTAAACCAAGATCACCCTAACGAATCGACATATTGTGCTACGCTGTAGCTTGTCTAAGGGTTAACTTTTTAATTAAAAAAATCTTAGTAGTATGCAGTAACATTCCTTGATAGATCTACACCTTTGCAAATGCTCAATGCTAGCCCATGGCGATCGGCTAACACGGACGTGTAATGTCCAAGCATAGTGAATAGTAAACCAAGATCACCCTAACGAATCGACATATTCTGCTACTCTGTAGCTTGGCTAAGGGTTAACTTTTTAATTAAAAAAATCTTAGTAGCATGCAGTAACATTCCTTGATAGATCTACCCCTTTGCAAATGCTCAATGCTAGCCCATGACGATCGGCTAACACGGACGTGTCATGTCTAAGCATAGTGAATAGTAAACCAAGATCACCCTAACGAATCGACATATTGTGCTACTCTGTAGCTTGGCTAAGGGTTAACTTTTTAATTAAAAAAATCTTAGTAACATGCAGTAACATTCCTTGATAGATCTACCCCTTTGCAAATGCTCAATGATAGCCCATGACGATCGGCTAACACGGACGTGTCATGTCTAAGCATAGTGAATAGTAAACCATGATCACCCTAACGAATCGACATATTGTGCTACTCTGTAGCTTGTCTAAGGGTTAACTTTTTAATTAAAAAGATCTTAGTAGCATGCAGTAATCTTCCTTGATAGATCTACCCCTTTGCAAATGCTCAATGCTAGCCCATGACGATCGGCTAACACGGACGTGTAATGTCTAACCATAGTGAATAGTAAACCAAGATCACGCTAACGAATCGACATATTGTGCTACTCTGTAGCTTGTCTAAGGGTTAACTTTTTATTTAAAAAAAATCTTAGTAGCATGCAATAATCTTCCTCGATAGATCCACCCCTTTGCAAATGCGCAATGCTAGCCCATGAAGATCGGCTAACATGGACGTGTAATGTCTAACCATAGTGAATAGTAAACCAATATCGCCCTAACGAATCGACATATTGTGCTACCCTGTAGCTTGTCTAAGGGTTAACTTTTTAATTAAGAAAATCTTAGCAGCATGCAGTAACATTCCTTGATAGATCTACCCCTTTGCAAATGCTCAATGCTAGCCCATGGCGATCGGCTAACACGGACGTGTAATGTCTAAGCATAGTGAATAGTAAACCATGATCAGCGTAACAAATCGACATATGCTGCTACTCTGTAGCTTGGCTAAGGGTTAACTTTTTAATTAAAAAAATCTTAGTAGCATGCAGTAACATTCCTTGATAGATCTACCCCTTTGCAAATGCTCAATGCTAGCCCATGGCGATCGGCTAACACGGACGTGTAATGTCCAAGCATAGTGAATAGTAAACCAAGAATCACCCTAACGAATGACATATTCTGCTACTCTTCAGCTTGGCTAAGGGTTAACTTTTTAATTAAAAAAATCTTAGTAGCATGCAGTAACATTCCTTGATAGATCTACCCCTTTGCAAATGCTCAGTGCTAGCCCATGACGATCGGCTAACACAGACGTGTAATGTCTAGTCATAGTGAATAGTAAACCAAGATCACCCTAACGAATCGACATATTGTGCTACTCTGTAGCTTGTCTAAGGGTTAACTTTTTAATTAAAAAAATCTTAGTAGTATGCAGTAACATTCCTTGATAGATCTGCACCTTTGCAAATGCTCAATGCTAGCCCATGGCCATCGGCTAACACGGACGTGTAATGTCCAAGCATAGTGAATAGTAAACCAAGATCACCCTAACGAATCGACATATTCTGCTACTCTGTAGCTTGGCTAAGGGTTAACTTTTTAATTAAAAAAATCTTAGTAGCATGCAGTAACATTCCTTGATAGATCTGCCCCTTTGCAAATGCTCAATGATAGCCCATGACGATCGGCTAACACGGACGTGTCATGTCTAAGCATAGTGAATAGTAAACCATGATCACCCTAACGAATCGACATATTGTGCTACTCTGTAGCTTGTCTAAGGGTTAACTTTTTAATTAAAAAGATCTTAGTAGCATGCAGTAATCTTCCTTGATAGATCTACCCCTTTGCAAATGCTCAATGCTAGCCCATGACGATCGGCTAACACGGACGTGTAATGTCTAAGCATAGTGAATAGTAAACCAAGATCACCCTAACGAATCGACATATTCTGCTACTCTGTAGCTTGTCTAAGGGTTAACTTTTTAATTAAAAAAATCTTACTAGTATGCAGTAACATTCCTTGATAGATCTACACCTTTGCAAATGCTCAATGCTAGCCCATGGCCATCGGCTAACACGGACGTGTAATGTCCAAGCATAGTGAATAGTAAACCAAGATCACCCTAACGAATCGACATATTCTGCTACTCTGTAGCTTGGCTAAGGGTTAACTTTTTAATTAAAAAAATCTTAGTAGCATGCAGTAACATTCCTTGATAGATCTACCCCTTTGCAAATGCTCAGTGCTAGCCCATGACGATCGGCTAACACAGACGTGTAATGTCTAGTCATAGTGAATAGTAAACCAAGATCACCCTAACGAATCGACATATTGTGCTACGCTGTAGCTTGTCTAAGGGTTAACTTTTTAATTAAAAAAATCTTAGTAGTATGCAGTAACATTCCTTGATAGATCTACACCTTTGCAAATGCTCAATGCTAGCCCATGGCGATCGGCTAACACGGACGTGTAATGTCCAAGCATAGTGAATAGTAAACCAAGATCACCCTAACGAATCGACATATTCTGCTACTCTGTAGCTTGGCTAAGGGTTAACTTTTTAATTAAAAAAATCTTAGTAGCATGCAGTAACATTCCTTGATAGATCTACCCCTTTGCAAATGCTCAATGCTAGCCCATGACGATCGGCTAACACGGACGTGTCATGTCTAAGCATAGTGAATAGTAAACCAAGATCACCCTAACGAATCGACATATTGTGCTACTCTGTAGCTTGGCTAAGGGTTAACTTTTTAATTAAAAAAATCTTAGTAACATGCAGTAACATTCCTTGATAGATCTACCCCTTTGCAAATGCTCAATGATAGCCCATGACGATCGGCTAACACGGACGTGTCATGTCTAAGCATAGTGAATAGTAAACCATGATCACCCTAACGAATCGACATATTGTGCTACTCTGTAGCTTGTCTAAGGGTTAACTTTTTAATTAAAAAGATCTTAGTAGCATGCAGTAATCTTCCTTGATAGATCTACCCCTTTGCAAATGCTCAATGCTAGCCCATGACGATCGGCTAACACGGACGTGTAATGTCTAACCATAGTGAATAGTAAACCAAGATCACGCTAACGAATCGACATATTGTGCTACTCTGTAGCTTGTCTAAGGGTTAACTTTTTATTTAAAAAAATCTTAGTAGCATGCAATAATCTTCCTCGATAGATCCACCCCTTTGCAAATGCGCAATGCTAGCCCATGAAGATCGGCTAACATGGACGTGTAATGTCTAACCATAGTGAATAGTAAACCAATATCGCCCTAACGAATCGACATATTGTGCTACCCTGTAGCTTGTCTAAGGGTTAACTTTTTAATTAAGAAAATCTTAGCAGCATGCAGTAACATTCCTTGATAGATCTACCCCTTTGCAAATGCTCAATGCTAGCCCATGGCGATCGGCTAACACGGACGTGTAATGTCTAAGCATAGTGAATAGTAAACCATGATCAGCGTAACAAATCGACATATGCTGCTACTCTGTAGCTTGGCTAAGGGTTAACTTTTTAATTAAAAAAATCTTAGTAGCATGCAGTAACATTCCTTGATAGATCTACCCCTTTGCAAATGCTCAATGCTAGCCCATGGCGATCGGCTAACACGGACGTGTAATGTCCAAGCATAGTGAATAGTAAACCAAGATCACCCTAACGAATGACATATTCTGCTACTCTTCAGCTTGGCTAAGGGTTAACTTTTTAATTAAAAAAATCTTAGTAGCATGCAGTAACATTCCTTGATAGATCTACCCCTTTGCAAATGCTCAGTGCTAGCCCATGACGATCGGCTAACACAGACGTGTAATGTCTAGTCATAGTGAATAGTAAACCAAGATCACCCTAACGAATCGACATATTGTGCTACTCTGTAGCTTGTCTAAGGGTTAACTTTTTAATTAAAAAAATCTTAGTAGTATGCAGTAACATTCCTTGATAGATCTGCACCTTTGCAAATGCTCAATGCTAGCCCATGGCCATCGGCTAACACGGACGTGTAATGTCCAAGCATAGTGAATAGTAAACCAAGATCACCCTAACGAATCGACATATTCTGCTACTCTGTAGCTTGGCTAAGGGTTAACTTTTTAATTAAAAAAATCTTAGTAGCATGCAGTAACATTCCTTGATAGATCTGCCCCTTTGCAAATGCTCAATGATAGCCCATGACGATCGGCTAACACGGACGTGTCATGTCTAAGCATAGTGAATAGTAAACCATGATCACCCTAACGAATCGACATATTGTGCTACTCTGTAGCTTGTCTAAGGGTTAACTTTTTAATTAAAAAGATCTTAGTAGCATGCAGTAATCTTCCTTGATAGATCTACCCCTTTGCAAATGCTCAATGCTAGCCCATGACGATCGGCTAACACGGACGTGTAATGTCTAAGCATAGTGAATAGTAAACCAAGATCACCCTAACGAATCGACATATTCTGCTACTCTGTAGCTTGTCTAAGGGTTAACTTTTTAATTAAAAAAATCTTACTAGTATGCAGTAACATTCCTTGATAGATCTACACCTTTGCAAATGCTCAATGCTAGCCCATGGCCATCGGCTAACACGGACGTGTAATGTCCAAGCATAGTGAATAGTAAACCAAGATCACCCTAACGAATCGACATATTCTGCTACTCTGTAGCTTGGCTAAGGGTTAACTTTTTAATTAAAAAAATCTTAGTAGCATGCAGTAACATTCCTTGATAGATCTACCCCTTTGCAAATGCTCAATGATAGCCCATGACGATCGGCTAACACGGACGTGTCATGTCTAAGCATAGTGAATAGTAAACCATGATCACCCTAACGAATCGACATATTGTGCTACTCTGTAGCTTGTCTAAGGGTTAACTTTTTAATTAAAAAGATCTTAGTAGCATGCAGTAATCTTCCTTGATAGATCTACCCCTTTGCAAATGCTCAATGCTAGCCCATGACGATCGGCTAACACGGAAGTGTAATGTCTAAGCATAGTGAATAGTAAACCAAGATCACCCTAACGAATCGACATATTCTGCTACTCTGTAGCTTGTCTAAGGGTTAACTTTTTAATTAAGAAAATCTTAGCAGCATGCAGTAACATTCCTTGATAGATCTACCCCTTTGCAAATGCTCAATGCTAGCCCATGGCGATCGGCTAACACTGACGTGTAATGTCTAAGCATAGTGAATAGTAAACCATGATCAGCGTAACAAATCGACATATGCTGCTACTCTGTAGCTTGGCTAAGGGTTAACTTTTTAATTAAAAAAATCTTAGTAGCATGCAGTAACATTCCTTTATAGATCTACCCCTTTGCAAATGCTCAATGCTAGCCCATGGCGATCGGCTAACACGGACGTGTAATGTCCAAGCATAGTGAATAGTAAACCAAGATCACCCTAACGAATGACATATTCTGCTACTCTGTAGCTTGGCTAAGGGTTAACTTTTTAATTAAAAAAATCTTAGTAGCATGCAGTAACATTCCTTGATAGATCTACCCCTTTGCAAATGCTCAATGATAGCCCATGACGATCGGCTAACACGGACGTGTCATGTCTAAGCATAGTGAATAGTAAACCATGATCACCCTAACGAATCGACATATTGTGCTACTCTGTAGCTTGTCTAAGGGTTAACTTTTTAATTAAAAAGATCTTAGTAGCATGCAGTAATCTTCCTTGATAGATCTACCCCTTTGCAAATGCTCAATGCTAGCCCATGACGATCGGCTAACACGGACGTGTAATGTCTAAGCATAGTGAATAGTAAACCAAGATCACCCTAACGAATCGACATATTCTGCTACTCTGTAGCTTGTCTAAGGGTTAACTTTTTAATTAAGAAAATCTTAGCAGCATGCAGTAACATTCCTTGATAGATCTACCCCTTTGCAAATGCTCAATGCTAGCCCATGGCGATCGGCTAACACGGACGTGTAATGTCTAAGCATAGTGAATAGTAAACCATGATCAGCGTAACAAATCGACATATGCTGCTACTCTGTAGCTTGGCTAAGGGTTAACTTTTTAATTAAAAAAATCTTAGTAGCATGCAGTAACATTCCTTTATAGATCTACCCCTTTGCAAATGCTCAATGCTAGCCCATGGCGATCGGCTAACACGGACGTGTAATGTCCAAGCATAGTGAATAGTAAACCAAGATCACCCTAACGAATGACATATTCTGCTACTCTGTAGCTTGGCTAAGGGTTAACTTTTTAATTAAAAAAATCTTAGTAGCATGCAGTAACATTCCTTGATAGATCTACCCCTTTGCAAATGCTCAATGATAGCCCATGACGATCGGCTAACACGGACGTGTCATGTCTAAGCATAGTGAATAGTAAACCATGATCACCCTAACGAATCGACATATTGTGCTACTCTGTAGCTTGTCTAAGGGTTAACTTTTTAATTAAAAAGATCTTAGTAGCATGCAGTAATCTTCCTTGATAGATCTACCCCTTTGCAAATGCTCAATGCTAGCCCATGACGATCGGCTAACACGGACGTGTAATGTCTAAGCATAGTGAATAGTAAACCAAGATCACCCTAACGAATCGACATATTCTGCTACTCTGTAGCTTGTCTAAGGGTTAACTTTTTAATTAAGAAAATCTTAGCAGCATGCAGTAACATTCCTTGATAGATCTACCCCTTTGCAAATGCTCAATGCTAGCCCATGGCGATCTGCTAACACGGACGTGTAATGTCTAAGCATAGTGAATAGTAAACCATGATCAGCGTAACAAATCGACATATGCTGCTACTCTGTAGCTTGGCTAAGGGTTAACTTTTTAATTAAAAAAATCTTAGTAGCATGCAGTAACATTCCTTTATAGATCTACCCCTTTGCAAATGCTCAATGCTAGCCCATGGCGATCGGCTAACACGGACGTGTAATGTCTAAGCATAGTGAATAGTAAACCAAGATCACCCTAACGAATCGACATATTCTGCTACTCTGTAGCTTGTCTAAGGGTTAACTTTTTAATTAAAAAAATCTTAGTAGTATGCAGTAACATTCCTTGATAGATCTACACCTTTGCAAATGCTCAATGCTAGCCCATGGCCATCGGCTAACACGGACGTGTAATGTCCAAGCATAGTGAATAGTAAACCAAGATCACCCTAACGAATCGACATATTCTGCTACTCTGTAGCTTGGCTAAGGGTTAACTTTTTAATTAAAAAAATCTTAGTAGCATGCAGTAACATTCCTTGATAGATCTACCCCTTTGCAAATGCTCAATGATAGCCCATGACGATCGGCTAACACGGACGTGTCATGTCTAAGCATAGTGAATAGTAAACCATGATCACCCTAACGAATCGACATATTGTGCTACTCTGTAGCTTGTCTAAGGGTTAACTTTTTAATTAAAAAGATCTTAGTAGCATGCAGTAATCTTCCTTGATAGATCTACCCCTTTGCAAATGCTCAATGCTAGCCCATGACGATCGGCTAACACGGACGTGTAATGTCTAAGCATAGTGAATAGTAAACCAAGATCACCCTAACGAATCGACATATTCTGCTACTCTGTAGCTTGTCTAAGGGTTAACTTTTTAATTAAGAAAATCTTAGCAGCATGCAGTAACATTCCTTGATAGATCTACCCCTTTGCAAATGCTCAATGCTAGCCCATGGCGATCGGCTAACACGGACGTGTAATGTCTAAGCATAGTGAATAGTAAACCATGATCAGCGTAACAAATCGACATATGCTGCTACTCTGTAGCTTGGCTAAGGGTTAACTTTTTAATTAAAAAAATCTTAGTAGCATGCAGTAACATTCCTTTATAGATCTACCCCTTTGCAAATGCTCAATGCTAGACCATGGCGATCGGCTAACACGGACGTGTAATGTCCAAGCATAGTGAATAGTAAACCAAGATCACCCTAACGAATGACATATTCTGCTACTCTGTAGCTTGGCTAAGGGTTAACTTTTTAATTAAAAAAATCTTAGTAGCATGCAGTAACATTCCTTGATAGATCTACCCCTTTGCAAATGCTCAATGATAGCCCATGACGATCGGCTAACACGGACGTGTCATGTCTAAGCATAGTGAATAGTAAACCATGATCACCCTAACGAATCGACATATTGTGCTACTCTGTAGCTTGTCTAAGGGTTAACTTTTTAATTAAAAAGATCTTAGTAGCATGCAGTAATCTTCCTTGATAGATCTACCCCTTTGCAAATGCTCAATGCTAGCCCATGACGATCGGCTAACACGGACGTGTAATGTCTAAGCATAGTGAAGAGTAAACCAAGATCACCCTAACGAATCGACATATTCTGCTACTCTGTAGCTTGTCTAAGGGTTAACTTTTTAATTAAGAAAATCTTAGCAGCATGCAGTAACATTCCTTGATAGATCTACCCCTTTGCAAATGCTCAATGCTAGCCCATGGCGATCGGCTAACACGGACGTGTAATGTCTAAGCATAGTGAATAGTAAACCATGATCAGCGTAACAAATCGACATATGCTGCTACTCTGTAGCTTGGCTAAGGGTTAACTTTTTAATTAAAAAAATCTTAGTAGCATGCAGTAACATTCCTTTATAGATCTACCCCTTTGCAAATGCTCAATGCTAGCCCATGGCGATCGGCTAACACGGACGTGTAATGTCCAAGCATAGTGAATAGTAAACCAAGATCACCCTAACGAATGACATATTCTGCTACTCTGTAGCTTGGCTAAGGGTTAACTTTTTAATTAAAAAAATCTTAGTAGCATGCAGTAACATTCCTTGATAGATCTACCCCTTTGCAAATGCTCAGTGCTAGCCCATGACGATCGGCTAACACAGACGTGTAATGTCTAGTCATAGTGAATAGTAAACCAAGATCACCCTAACGAATCGACATATTGTGCTACGCTGTAGCTTGTCTAAGGGTTAACTTTTTAATTAAAAAAATCTTAGTAGTATGCAGTAACATTCCTTGATAGATCTACACCTTTGCAAATGCTCAATGCTAGCCCATGGCGATCGGCTAACACGGACGTGTAATGTCCAAGCATAGTGAATAGTAAACCAAGATCACCCTAACGAATCGACATATTCTGCTACTCTGTAGCTTGGCTAAGGGTTAACTTTATAATTAAAAAAATCTTAGTAGCATGCAGTAACATTCCTTGATAGATCTACCCCTTTGCAAATGCTCAATGCTAGCCCATGACGATCGGCTAACACGGACGTGTCATGTCTAAGCATAGTGAATAGTAAACCAAGATCACCCTAACGAATCGACATATTGTGCTACTCTGTAGCTTGGCTAAGGGTTAACTTTTTAATTAAAAAAATCTTAGTAGCATGCAGTAACATTCCTTGATAGATCTACCCCTTTGCAAATGCTCAATGATAGCCCATGACGATCGGCTAACACGGACGTGTCATGTCTAAGCATAGTGAATAGTAAACCATGATCACCCTAACGAATCGACATATTGTGCTACTCTGTGGCTTGTCTAAGGGTTAACTTTTTAATTAAAAAGATCTTAGTAGCATGCAGTAATCTTCCTTGATAGATCTACCCCTTTGCAAATGCTCAATGCTAGCCCATGACGATCGGCTAACACGGACGTGTAATGTCTAACCATAGTGAATAGTAAACCAAGATCACGCTAACGAATCGACATATTGTGCTACTCTGTAGCTTGTCTAAGGGTTAACTTTTTATTTAAAAAAATCTTAGTAGCATGCAATAATCTTCCTCGATAGATCCACCCCTTTGCAAATGCGCAATGCTAGCCCATGAAGATCGGCTAACATGGACGTGTAATGTCTAACCATAGTGGATAGTAAACCAATATCGCCCTAACGAATCGACATATTGTGCTACTCTGTAGCTTGTCTAAGGGTTAACTTTTTAATTAAGAAAATCTTAGCAGCATGCAGTAACATTCCTTGATAGATCTACCCCTTTGCAAATGCTCAATGCTAGCCCATGGCGATCGGCTAACACGGACGTGTAATGTCTAAGCATAGTGAATAGTAAACCATGATCAGCGTAACAAATCGACATATGCTGCTACTCTGTAGCTTGGCTAAGGGTTAACTTTTTAATTAAAAAAATCTTAGTAGCATGCAGTAACATTCCTTGATAGATCTACCCCTTTGCAAATGCTCAATGCTAGCCCATGGCGATCGGCTAACACGGACGTGTAATGTCCAAGCATAGTGAATAGTAAACCAAGATCACCCTAACGAATGACATATTCTGCTACTCTTCAGCTTGGCTAAGGGTTAACTTTTTAATTAAAAAAATCTTAGTAGCATGCAGTAACATTCCTTGATAGATCTACCCCTTTGCAAATGCTCAGTGCTAGCCCATGACGATCGGCTAACACGGACGTGTAATGTCCAAGCATAGTGAATAGTAAACCAAGATCACCCTAACGAATCGACATATTCTGCTACTCTGTAGCTTGGCTAAGGGTTAACTTTTTAATTAAAAAAATCTTAGTAGCATGCAGTAACATTCCTTGATAGATCTACCCCTTTGCAAATGCTCAATGATAGCCCATGACGATCGGCTAACACGGACGTGTCATGTCTAAGCATAGTGAATAGTAAACCATGATCACCCTAACGAATCGACATATTGTGCTACTCTGTAGCTTGTCTAAGGGTTAACTTTTTAATTAAAAAGATCTTAGTAGCATGCAGTAATCTTCCTTGATAGATCTACCCCTTTGCAAATGCTCAATGCTAGCCCATGACGATCGGCTAACACGGACGTGTAATGTCTAAGCATAGTGAATAGTAAACCAAGATCACCCTAACGAATCGACATATTCTGCTACTCTGTAGCTTGGCTAAGGGTTAACTTTTTAATTAAAAAAATCTTAGTAGCATGCAGTAACATTCCTTGATAGATCTACCCCTTTGCAAATGCTCAATGCTAGCCCATGACGATCGGCTAACAGGACGTGTAATGTGTAAGCATAGTGAATAGTAAACCATTATCAGCGTAACAAATCGACATATGCTGCTACTCTGTAGCTTGGCTAAGGGTTAACTTTTTAATTAAAAAAATCTTAGTAGCATGCAGTAACATTCCTTGATAGATCTACCCCTTTGCAAATGCTCAATGTTAGCCCATGGCGATCGGCTAACACGGACGTGTAATGTCTAAGCATAGTGAATAGTAAACCAAGATCACCCTAACGAATCGACATATTCTGCTACTCTGTAGCTTGGCTAAGGGATAACTTTTTAATTAAAAAAATCTTAGTAGCATGCAGTAATCTTCCTCGATAGATCCACCCCTTTGCAAATGCGCAATGCTAGCCCATGAAGATCGGCTAACATGGACGTGTAATGTCTAACCATAGTGAATAGTAAACCAAGATCACCCTAACGAATCGACATATTGTGCTACTCTGTAGCTTGTCTAAGGGTTAACTTTTTAATTAAAAAAATCTTAGTAGCATGCAGTAACATTCCTTGATAGATCTACCCCTTTGCAAATGCTCAATGCTAGCCCATTACGATCGGCTAACACGGACGTGTAATGTCCAAGCATAGTGAATAGTAAACCAAGATCACCCTAACGAATCGACATATTCTGCTACTCTGTAGCTTGGCTAAGGGTTAACTTTTTAATTAAAAAAATCTTAGTAGCATGCAGTAACATTCCTTGATAGATCTACCCCTTTGCAAATGCTCAATGCTAGCCCATGGCGATCGGCTAACACGGACGTGTAATGTCTAAGCATAGTGAATAGTAAACCAAGATCACCCTAACGAATCGACATATTGTGCTACTCTGTAGCTTGGCTAAGGGTTAACTTTTTAATTAAAAAAATCTTAGTAGCATGCAGTAATATTCCTTGATAGATCTACCCCTTTGCAAATGCTCAATGCTAGCCCATGACGATCGGCTAACACGGACGTGTCATGTCTAAGCATAGTGAATAGTAAACCAAGATCACCCTAACGAATCGACATATTGTGCTACTCTGTAGCTTGTCTAAGGGTTAACTTTTTAATTAAAAAGATCTTAGTAGCATGCAGTAATCTTCCTTGATAGATCTACCCCTTTGCAAATGCTCAATGCTAGCCCATGACGATCGGCTAACACGGACGTGTAATGTCTAAGCATAGTGAATAGTAAACCTAGATCACCCTAACGAATCGACATATTCTGCTACTCTGTAGCTTGGCTAAGGGTTAACTTTTTAATTAAAAAAATCTTAGTAGCATGCACTAACATTCCTTGATAGATCTACCCCTTTGCAAATGCTCAATGTTAGCCCATGGCGATCGGCTAACACGGACGTGTAATGTCTAAGCATAGTGAATAGTAAACCAAGATCACCCTAACGAATCGACATATTCTGCTACTCTGTAGCTTGGCTAAGGGATAACTTTTTAATTAAAAAAATCTTAGTAGCATGCAGTAATCTTCCTCGATAGATCCACCCCTTTGCAAATGCGCAATGCTAGCCCATGAAGATCGGCTAACATGGACGTGTAATGTCTAACCATAGTGAATAGTAAACCAAGATCACCCTAACGAATCGACATATTGTGCTACTCTGTAGTTTGTCTAAGGGTTAACTTTTTAATTAAAAAAATCTTAGTAGCATGCAGAAACATTCCTTGATAGATCTACCCCTTTGCAAATGCTCAATGCTAGCCCATTACGATCGGCTAACATGGACGTGTAATGTCTAACCATAGTGAATAGTAAACCAAGATCACCCTAACGAATCGACATATTGCGCTACTCTGTAGCTTGTCTAAGGGTTAACTTTTTAATTAAAAAAATCTTAGTAGCATGCAGAAACATTCCTTGATAGATCTACCCCTTTGCAAATGCTCAATGCTAGCCCATTACGATCGGCTAACATGGACGTGTAATGTCTAACCATAGTGAATAGTAAACCAAGATCACCCTAACGAATCGACATATTGCGCTACTCTGTAGCTTGTCTAAGGGTTAACTTTTTAATTAAAAAAATCTTAGTAGCATGCAGTAATCTTCCTCGATAGATCCACCCCTTTGCAAATGCGCAATGCTAGCCCATGAAGATCGGCTAACATGGACGTGTAATGTCTAACCATAGTGAATAGTAAACCAAGATCACCCTAACGAATCGACATATTGTGCTACTCTGTAGCTTCTCTAAGGGTTAACTTTTTAATTAAAAAAATCTTAGTAGCATGCAGTAATCTTCCTCGATAGATCCACCCCTTTGCAAATGCGCAATGCTAGCCCATGAAGATCGGCTATCATGGACGTGTAATGTCTAACCATAGTGAATAGTAAACCAAGATCACCCTAACGAATCGACATATTCTGCTACTCTGCTAAGGGATAACTTTTTAATTAAAAAAATCTTAGTAGCATGCAGTAATCTTCCTCGATAGATCCACCCCTTTGCAAATGCGCAATGCTAGCCCATGAAGATCGGCTAACATGGACGTGTAATGTCTAAGCATAGTGAATAGTAAACCAAGATCACCCTAACTAATCGACATAATGTGCTACTCTGTAGCTTGTCTAAGGGTTAACTTTTTAATTAAAAAAATCTTAGTAGCATGCAGTAATCTTCCTCGATAGATCCACCCCTTTGCAAATGCGCAATGCTAGCCCATGAAGATCGGCTAACAAGGACGTGTAATGTCTAACCATAGTGAATAGTAAACCAAGATCACCCTAACGAATCGACATATTGTGCTACTCTGTAGCTTGTCTAAGGGTTAACTTTTTAATTAAAAAAATCTTAGTAGCATGCAGTAATCTTCCTGGATAGATCCACTCCTTTGCAAATGCGCAATGCTAGCCCATGAAGATCGGCTAACATGGACGTGTAATGTCTAACCATAGTGAATAGTAAACCAAGATCACCCTAACGAATCGACATATTGCGCTACTCTGTAGCTTGTCTAAGGGTTAACTTTTTAATTAAAAAATCTTAGTAGCATGCAGTAATCTTCCTCGATAGATCCACCCCTTGGCAAATGCGCAATGCTAGCCCATGAAGATCGGCTAACATGGACGTGTAATGTCTAACCATAGTGAATAGTAAACCAAGATCACCCTGACGAATCGAAATATTGTGCTACTCTGTAGCTTGTCTAAGGGTTAACTTTTTAATTAAAAAAATCTTAGTAGCATGCAGAAACATTCCTTGATAGATCTACCCCTTTGCAAATGCTCAATGCTAGCCCATTACGATCGGCTAACATGGACGTGTAATGTCTAACCATAGTGAATAGTAAACCAAGATCACCCTAACGAATCGACATATTGCGCTACTCTGTAGCTTGTCTAAGGGTTAACTTTTTAATTAAAAAAATCTTAGTAGCATGCAGTAATCTTCCTCGATAGATCCACCCCTTTGCAAATGCGCAATGCTAGCCCATGAAGATCGGCTAACATGGACGTGTAATGTCTAACCATAGTGAATAGTAAACCAAGATCACCCTAACGAATCGACATATTGTGCTACTCTGTAGCTTCTCTAAGGGTTAACTTTTTAATTAAAAAAATCTTAGTAGCATGCAGTAATCTTCCTCGATAGATCCACCCCTTTGCAAATGCGCAATGCTAGCCCATGAAGATCGGCTATCATGGACGTGTAATGTCTAACCATAGTGAATAGTAAACCAAGATCACCCTAACGAATCGACATATTCTGCTACTCTGCTAAGGGATAACTTTTTAATTAAAAAAATCTTAGTAGCATGCAGTAATCTTCCTCGATAGATCCACCCCTTTGCAAATCCGCAATGCTAGCCCATGAAGATCGGCTATCATGGACGTGTAATGTCTAACCATAGTGAATAGTAAACCAAGATCACCCTAACGAATCGACATATTCTGCTACTCTGCTAAGGGATAACTTTTTAATTAAAAAAATCTTAGTAGCATGCAGTAATCTTCCTCGATAGATCCACCCCTTTGCAAATGCGCAATGCTAGCCCATGAAGATCGGCTAACATGGACGTGTAATGTCTAAGCATAGTGAATAGTAAACCAAGATCACCCTAACTAATCGACATAATGTGCTACTCTGTAGCTTGTCTAAGGGTTAACTTTTTAATTAAAAAAATCTTAGTAGCATGCAGTAATCTTCCTCGATAGATCCACCCCTTTGCAAATGCGCAATGCTAGCCCATGAAGATCGGCTAACAAGGACGTGTAATGTCTAACCATGGTGAATAGTAAACCAAGATCACCCTAACGAATCGACATATTGTGCTACTCTGTAGCTTCTCTAAGGGTTAACTTTTTAATTAAAAAAATCTTAGTAGCATGCAGTAATCTTCCTCGATAGATCTACCCCTTTGCAAATGCTCAATGTTAGCCCATGGCGATCGGCTAACACGGACGTGTAATGTCTAAGCATAGTGAATAGTAAACCAAGATCACCCTAACGAATCGACATATTCTGCTACTCTGTAGCTTGGCTAAGGGATAACTTTTTAATTAAAAAAATCTTAGTAGCATGCAGAAACATTCCTTGATAGATCTACCCCTTTGCAAATGCTCAATGCTAGCCCATTACGATCGGCTAACATGGACGTGTAATGTCTAACCATAGTGAATAGTAAACCAAGATCACCCTAACGAATCGACATATTGCGCTACTCTGTAGCTTGTCTAAGGGTTAACTTTTTAATTAAAAAAATCTTAGTAGCATGCAGTAATCTTCCTCGATAGATCCACCCCTTTGCAAATGCGCAATGCTAGCCCATGAAGATCGGCTAACATGGACGTGTAATGTCTAACCATAGTGAATAGTAAACCAAGATCACCCTAACGAATCGACATATTGTGCTACTCTGTAGCTTCTCTAAGGGTTAACTTTTTAATTAAAAAAATCTTAGTAGCATGCAGTAATCTTCCTCGATAGATCCACCCCTTTGCAAATGCGCAATGCTAGCCCATGAAGATCGGCTATCATGGACGTGTAATGTCTAACCATAGTGAATAGTAAACCAAGATCACCCTAACGAATCGACATATTCTGCTACTCTGTTAAGGGATAACTTTTTAATTAAAAAAATCTTAGTAGCATGCAGTAATCTTCCTCGATAGATCCACCCCTTTGCAAATGCGCAATGCTAGCCCATGGCGATCGGCTAACACGGACGTGTAATGTCTAACCATAGTGAATAGTAAACCAAGATCACCCTAACGAATCGACATATTGTGCTACTCTGTAGCTTGTCTAAGGGTTAACTTTTTAATTAAAAAAATCTTAGTAGCATGCAGTAACATTCCTTGATAGATCTACCCCTTTGCAAATGCTCAATGCTAGCCCATTACGATCGGCTAACACGGACGTGTAATGTCCAAGCATAGTGAATAGTAAACCAAGATCACCCTAACAAATCGACATATTCTGCTACTCTGTAGCTTGGCTAAGGGTTAACTTTTTAATTAAAAAAATCTTAGTAGCATGCAGTAACATTCCTTGATAGATCTACCCCTTTGCAAATGCTCAATGCTATCCCATGGCGATCGGCTAACACGGACGTGTAATGTCTAAGCATAGTGAATAGTAAACCAAGATCACCCTAACGAATCGACATATTCTGCTACTCTGTAGCTTGGCTAAGGGATAACTTTTTAATTAAAAAAATCTTAGTAGCATGCAGAAACATTCCTTGATAGATCTACCCCTTTGCAAATGCTCAATGCTAGCCCATTACGATCGGCTAACATGGACGTGTAATGTCTAACCATAGTGAATAGTAAACCAAGATCACCCTAACGAATCGACATATTGCGCTACTCTGTAGCTTGGCTAAGGGTTAACTTTTTAATTAAAAAAATCTTAGTAGCATGCAGTAACATTCCTTGATAGATCTACCCCTTTGCAAATGCTCAATGCTATCCCATGGCGATCGGCTAACACGGACGTGTAATGTCTAAGCATAGTAAATAGTAAACCAAGATCACCCTAACGAATCGACATATTCTGCTACTCTGTAGCTTGGCTAAGGGTTAACTTTTTAATTAAAAAAATCTTAGTAGCATGCAGAAACATTCCTTGATAGATCTACCCCTTTGCAAATGCTCAATGCTAGCCCATGACGATCGGCTAACACGGACGTGTAATGTGTAAGCATAGTGAATAGTAAACCATTATCAGCGTAACAAATCGACATATGCTGCTACTCTGTAGCTTGGGTAAGGGTTAACTTTTTAATTAAAAAAATCTTAGTAGCATGCAGTAACATTCCTTGATAGATCTACCCCTTTGCAAATGCTCAATGTTAGCCCATGGCGATCGGCTAACACGGACGTGTAATGTCTAAGCATAGTGAATTATAAACCAAGATCACCCTAACGAATCGACATATTCTGCTACTCTGTAGCTTGGCTAAGGGATAACTTTTTAATTAAAAAAATCTTAGTAGCATGCAGTAATCTTCCTCGATAGATCCACCCCTTTGCAAATGCGCAATGCTAGCCCATGAAGATCGGCTAACATGGACGTGTAATGTCTAACCATAGTGAATAGTAAACCAAGATCACCCTAACGAATCGACATATTGTGCTACTCTGTAGCTTGTCTAAGGGTTAACTTTTTAATTAAAAAAATCTT
Organism: Mesoplodon mirus; assembly: GCF_964341445.2. Taxonomy (NCBI): domain Eukaryota; kingdom Metazoa; phylum Chordata; class Mammalia; order Artiodactyla; family Ziphiidae; genus Mesoplodon; species Mesoplodon mirus. The sequence goes on along the minus strand of NW_028294152.1, from coordinate 13,423 downwards.
AGTAGCATGCAGTAACATTCCTTGATAGATCTACCCCTTTGCAAATGCTCAATGCTAGCCCATTACGATCGGCTAACACGGACGTGTAATGTCTAAGCATAGTGAATAGTAAACCAAGATCACCCTAACGAATCGACATATTCTGCTACTCTGTAGCTTGGCTAAGGGTTAACTTTTTAATTAAAAAAATCTTAGTAGCATGCAGTAACATTCCTTGATAGATCTACCCCTTTGCAAATGCTCAATGCTAGCCCATGACGATCGGCTAACACGGACGTGTAATGTCCAAGCATAGTGAATAGTAAACCAAGATCACCCTAACGAATCGACATATTCTGCTACTCTGTAGCTTGGCTAAGGGTTAACTTTTTAATTAAAAAAATCTTAGTAGCATGCAGTAACATTCCTTGATAGATCTACCCCTTTGCAAATGCTCAATGCTAGCCCATGACGATCGGCTAACACGGACGTGTCATGTCTAAGCATAGTGAATAGTAAACCAAGATCACCCTAACGAATCGACATATTGTGCTACTCTGTAGCTTGGCTAAGGGTTAACTTTTTAATTAAAAAAATCTTAGTAGCATGCAGTAACATTCCTTGATAGATCTACCCCTTTGCAAATGCTCAATGCTAGCCCATGACGATCGGCTAACACGGACGTGTCATGTCTAAGCATAGTGAATAGTAAACCATGATCACCCTAACGAATCGACATATTGTGCTACTCTGTAGCTTGTCTAAGGGTTAACTTTTTAATTAAAAAGATCTTAGTAGCATGCAGTAATCTTCCTTGATAGATCTACCCCTTTGCAAATGCTCAATGCTAGCCCATGACGATCGGCTTACACGGACGTGTAATGTCTAAGCATAGTGAATAGTAAACCAAGATCACCCTAACGAATCGACATATTCTGCTACTCTGTAGCTTGGCTAAGGGTTAACTTTTTAATTAAAAAAATCTTAGTAGCATGCAGTAACATTCCTTGATAGATCTACCCCTTTGCAAATGCTCAATGCTAGCCCATGACGATCGGCTAACACGGACGTGTAATGTGTAAGCATAGTGAATAGTAAACCATTATCAGCGTAACAAATCGACATATGCTGCTACTCTGTAGCTTGGCTAAGGGTTAACTTTTTAATTAAAAAAATCTTAGTAGCATGCAGTAACATTCCTTGATAGATCTACCCCTTTGCAAATGCTCAATGTTAGCCCATGGCGATCGGCTAACACGGACGTGTAATGTCTAAGCATAGTGAATTATAAACCAAGATCACCCTAACGAATCGACATATTCTGCTACTCTGTAGCTTGGCTAAGGGATAACTTTTTAATTAAAAAAATCTTAGTAGCATGCAGTAATCTTCCTCGATAGATCCACCCCTTTGCAAATGCGCAATGCTAGCCCATGAAGATCGGCTAACATGGACGTGTAATGTCTAACCATAGTGAATAGTAAACCAAGATCACCCTAACGAATCGACATATTGTGCTACTCTGTAGCTTGTCTAAGGGTTAACTTTTTATTTAAAAAAATCTTAGTAGCATGCAGTAACATTCCTTGATAGATCTACCCCTTTGCAAATGCTCAATGCTAGCCCATTACGATCGGCTAACACGGACGTGTAATGTCCAAGCATAGTGAATAGTAAACCAAGATCACCCTAACAAATCGACATATTCTGCTACTCTGTAGCTTGGCTAAGGGTTAACTTTTTAATTAAAAAAATCTTAGTAGCATGCAGTAACATTCCTTGATAGATCTACCCCTTTGCAAATGCTCAATGCTAGCCCATGGCGATCGGCTAACACGGACGTGTAATGTCTAAGCATAGTGAATAGTAAACCAAGATCACCCTAACGAATCGACATATTCTGCTACTCTGTAGCTTGGCTAAGGGTTAACTTTTTAATTAAAAAAATCTTAGTAGCATGCAGTAACATTCCTTGATAGATCTACCCCTTTGCAAATGCTCAATGCTAGCCCATGACGATCGGCTAACACGGACGTGTAATGTCTAAGCATAGTGAATAGTAAACCAAGATCACCCTAACGAATCGACATATTCTGCTACTCTGTAGCTTGGCTAAGGGATAACTTTTTAATTAAAAAAATCTTAGTAGCATGCAGTAACATTCCTTGATAGATCTACCGCTTTGCAAATGCTCAATGCTAGCCCATGACGATCGGCTAACACGGACGATTAATGTCCAAGCATAGTGAATAGTAAACAAAGATCACCCTAACGAATCGACATATTCTGCTACTCTGTAGCTTGGCTAAGGGTTAACTTTTTAATTAAAAAAATCTTAGTAGCATGCAGTAACATTCCTTGATAGATCTACCCCTTTGCAAATGCTCAATGCTAGCCCATGGCGATCGGCTAACACGGACGTGTAATGTCTAAGCATAGTGAATAGTAAACCAAGATCACCCTAACGAATCGACATATTCTGCTACTCTGTAGCTTGTCTAAGGGTTAACTTTTTATTTAAAAAAATCTTAGTAGCATGCAGTAACATTCCTTGATAGATCTACCCCTTTGCAAATGCTCAATGCTAGCCCATTACGATCGGCTAACACGGACGTGTAATGTCCAAGCATAGTGAATAGTAAACCAAGATCACCCTAACAAATCGACATATTCTGCTACTCTGTAGCTTGGCTAAGGGTTAACTTTTTAATTAAAAAAATCTTAGTAGCATGCAGTAACATTCCTTGATAGATCTACCCCTTTGCAAATGCTCAATGCTAGCCCATGGCGATCGGCTAACACGGACGTGTAATGTCTAAGCATAGTGAATAGTAAACCAAGATCACCCTAACGAATCGACATATTCTGCTACTCTGTAGCTTGGCTAAGGGTTAACTTTTTAATTAAAAAAATCTTAGTAGCATGCAGTAACATTCCTTGATAGATCTACCCCTTTGCAAATGCTCAATGCTAGCCCATGACGATCGGCTAACACGGACGTGTAATGTCTAAGCATAGTGAATAGTAAACCAAGATCACCCTAACGAATCGACATATTCTGCTACTCTGTAGCTTGGCTAAGGGATAACTTTTTAATTAAAAAAATCTTAGTAGCATGCAGTAACATTCCTTGATAGATCTACCGCTTTGCAAATGCTCAATGCTAGCCCATGACGATCGGCTAACACGGACGATTAATGTCCAAGCATAGTGAATAGTAAACAAAGATCACCCTAACGAATCGACATATTCTGCTACTCTGTAGCCTTGGCTAAGGGTTAACTTTTTAATTAAAAAAATCTTAGTAGCATGCAGTAACATTCCTTAATAGATCTACCCCTTTGCAAATGCTCAATGCTAGCCCATGGCGATCGGCTAACACGGACGTGTAATGTCTAAGCATAGTGAATAGTAAACCAAGATCACCCTAACGAATCCACATATTCTGCTACTCTGTAGCTTGGCTAAGGGTTAACTTTTTAATTAAAAAAATCTTAGTAGCATGCAGTAACATTCCTTGATAGATCTACCCCTTTGCAAATGCTCAATGCTAGCCCATGACGATCGGCTAACACGGACGTGTAATGTCCAAGCATAGTGAATAGTAAACCAAGATCACCCTAACGAATCGACATATTCTGCTACTCTGTAGCTTGGCTAAGGGTTAACTTTTTAATTAAAAAAATCTTAGTAGCATGCAGTAACATTCCTTGATAGATCTACCCCTTTGCAAATGCTCAATGCTAGCCCATGACGATCGGCTAACACGGACGTGTCATGTCTAAGCATAGTGAATAGTAAACCAAGATCACCCTAACGAATCGACATATTGTGCTACTCTGTAGCTTGGCTAAGGGTTAACTTTTTAATTAAAAAAATCTTAGTAGCATGCAGTAACATTCCTTGATAGATCTACCCCTTTGCAAATGCTCAATGCTAGCCCATGACGATCGGCTAACACGGACGTGTCATGTCTAAGCATAGTGAATAGTAAACCATGATCACCCTAACGAATCGACATATTGTGCTACTCTGTAGCTTGTCTAAGGGTTAACTTTTTAATTAAAAAGATCTTAGTAGCATGCAGTAATCTTCCTTGATAGATCTACCCCTTTGCAAATGCTCAATGCTAGCCCATGACGATCGGCTAACACGGACGTGTAATGTCTAAGCATAGTGAATAGTAAACCAAGATCACCCTAACGAATCGACATATTCTGCTACTCTGTAGCTTGGCTAAGGGTTAACTTTTTAATTAAAAAAATCTTAGTAGCATGCAGTAACATTCCTTGATAGATCTACCCCTTTGCAAATGCTCAATGCTAGCCCATGACGATCGGCTAACACGGACGTGTAATGTGTAAGCATAGTGAATAGTAAACCATTATCAGCGTAACAAATCGACATATGCTGCTACTCTGTAGCTTGGCTAAGGGTTAACTTTTTAATTAAAAAAATCTTAGTAGCATGCAGTAACATTCCTTGATAGATCTACCCCTTTGCAAATGCTCAATGTTAGCCCATGGCGATCGGCTAACACGGACGTGTAATGTCTAAGCATAGTGAATTATAAACCAAGATCACCCTAACGAATCGACATATTCTGCTACTCTGTAGCTTGGCTAAGGGATAACTTTTTAATTAAAAAAATCTTAGTAGCATGCAGTAATCTTCCTCGATAGATCCACCCCTTTGCAAATGCGCAATGCTAGCCCATGAAGATCGGCTAACATGGACGTGTAATGTCTAACCATAGTGAATAGTAAACCAAGATCACCCTAACGAATCGACATATTGTGCTACTCTGTAGCTTGTCTAAGGGTTAACTTTTTATTTAAAAAAATCTTAGTAGCATGCAGTAACATTCCTTGATAGATCTACCCCTTTGCAAATGCTCAATGCTAGCCCATTACGATCGGCTAACACGGACGTGTAATGTCCAAGCATAGTGAATAGTAAACCAAGATCACCCTAACAAATCGACATATTCTGCTACTCTGCAGCTTGGCTAAGGGTTAACTTTTTAATTAAAAAAATCTTAGTAGCATGCAGTAACATTCCTTGATAGATCTACCCCTTTGCAAATGCTCAATGCTAGCCCATGGCGATCGGCTAACACGGACGTGTAATGTCTAAGCATAGTGAATAGTAAACCAAGATCACCCTAACGAATCGACATATTCTGCTACTCTGTAGCTTGGCTAAGGGTTAACTTTTTAATTAAAAAAATCTTAGTAGCATGCAGTAACATTCCTTGATAGATCTACCCCTTTGCAAATGCTCAATGCTAGCCCATGACGATCGGCTAACACGGACGTGTAATGTCTAAGCATAGTGAATAGTAAACCAAGATCACCCTAACGAATCGACATATTCTGCTACTCTGTAGCTTGGCTAAGGGATAACTTTTTAATTAAAAAATCTTAGTAGCATGCAGTAACATTCCTTGATAGATCTACCGCTTTGCAAATGCTCAATGCTAGCCCATGACGATCGGCTAACACGGACGATTAATGTCCAAGCATAGTGAATAGTAAACAAAGATCACCCTAACGAATCGACATATTCTGCTACTCTGTAGCTTGGCTAAGGGTTAACTTTTTAATTAAAAAAATCTTAGTAGCATGCAGTAACATTCCTTAATAGATCTACCCCTTTGCAAATGCTCAATGCTAGCCCATGGCGATCGGCTAACACGGACGTGTAATGTCTAAGCATAGTGAATAGTAAACCAAGATCACCCTAACGAATCCACATATTCTGCTACTCTGTAGCTTGGCTAAGGGATAACTTTTTAATTAAAAAAATCTTAGTAGCATGCAGTAACATTCCTTGATAGATCTACCGCTTTGTCAAATGCTCAATGCTAGCCCATGACGATCGGCTAACACGGACGTGTAATGTCCAAGCATAGTGAATAGTAAACCAAGATCACCCTAACGAATCGACATATTCTGCTACTCTGTAGCTTGGCTAAGGGTTAACTTTTTAATTAAAAAAATCTTAGTAGCATGCAGTAACATTCCTTGATAGATCTACCCCTTTGCAAATGCTCAATGCTAGCCCATGACGATCGGCTAACACGGACGCGTAATGTCTAACCATAGTGAATAGTAAACCGTGATCAGCGTAAGAAATCGACATATTCTGCTACTCTGTAGCTTGGATAAGGGATAACTTTTTAATTAAAAAAATCTTAGTAGCATGCAATAATCTTCCTCGATAGATCCACCCCTTTGCAAATGCGCAATGCTAGCCCATGAAGATCGGCTAACATGACGTGTAATGTCTAACCATAGTGAATAGTAAACCAAGATCACCCTAACGAATCGACATATTGTGCTACTCTGTAGCTTGGCTAAGGGTTAACTTTTTAATTAAAAAATCTTAGTAGCATGCAGTAACATTCCTTGATAGATCTACCCCTTTGCAAATGCTCAATGCTAGCCCATGACGATCGGCTAACACGGACGTGTCATGTCTAAGCATAGTGAATAGTAAACCAAGATCACCCTAACGAATCGACATATTGTGCTACGCTGTAGCTTGTCTAAGGGTTAACTTTTTAATTAAAAAGATCTTAGTAGCATGCAGTAATCTTCCTCGATAGATCCACCCCTTTGCAAATGCGCAATGCTAGCCCATGAAGATCGGCTAACATGGACGTGTAATGTCTAACCATAGTGAATAGTAAACCAAGATCACCCTAACGAATCGACATATTGTGCTACTCTGTAGCTTGGCTAAGGGTTAACTTTTTAATTAAGAAAATCTTAGTAGCATGCAGTAACATTCCTTGATAGATCTACCCCTTTGCAAATGCTCAATGCTAGCCCATGGCGATCGGCTAACATGGACGTGTAATGTCTAACCATAGTGAATAGTAAACCAAGATCACCCTAACGAATCGACATATTGTGCTACTCTGTAGCTTGGCTAAGGGTTAACTTTTTAATTAAAAAAATCTTAGTAGCATGCAGTAACATTCCTTGATAGATCTACCCCTTTGCAAATGCTCAATGCTAGCCCATGACGATCGGCTAACACGGACGCGTAATGTCTAACCATAGTGAATAGTAAACCGTGATCAGCGTAAGAAATCGACATATTGTGCTACTCTGTAGCTTGTCTAAGGGTTAACTTTTTAATTAAAAGATCTTAGTAGCATGCAGTAATCTTCCTCGATAGATCCACCCCTTTGCAAATGCGCAATGCTAGCCCATGAAGATCGGCTAACATGGACGTGTAATGTCTAACCATAGTGAATAGTAAACCAAGATCACCCTAACGAATCGACATATTGTGCTACTCTGTAGCTTGGCTAAGGGTTAACTTTTTAATTAAAAAAATCTTAGTAGCATGCAGTAATATTCCTTGATAGATCTACCCTTTGCAAATGCTCAATGCTAGCCCATGACGATCGGCTAACACGGACGTGTCATGTCTAAGCATAGTGAATAGTAAACCAAGATCACCCTAACGAATCGACATATTGTGCTACCCTGTAGCTTGTCTAAGGGTTAACTTTTTAATTAAAAAGATCTTAGTAGCATGCAGTAATCTTCCTTGATAGATCTACCCCTTTGCAAATGCTCAATGCTAGCCCATGACGATCGGCTAACACGGACGTGTAATGTCTAAGCATAGTGAATAGTAAACCAAGATCACCCTAACGAATCCACATATTCTGCTACTCTGTAGCTTGGCTAAGGGTTAACTTTTTAATTAAAAAAATCTTAGTAGCATGCAGTAACATTCCTTGATAGATCTACCCCTTTGCAAATGCTCAATGCTAGCCCATGACGATCGGCTAACACGGACGTGTAATGTGTAAGCATAGTGAATAGTAAACCATGATCAGCGTAACAAATCGACATATGCTGCTACTCTGTAGCTTGGCTAAGGGTTAACTTTTTAATTAAAAAAAATCTTAGTAGCATGCAGTAACATTCCTTGATAGATCTACCCCTTTGCAAATGCTCAATGTTAGCCCATGGCGATCGGCTAACACGGACGTGTAATGTCTAAGCATAGTGAATAGTAAACCAAGATCACCCTAACGAATCGACATATTCTGCTACTCTGTAGCTTGGCTAAGGGATAACTTTTTAATTAAAAAAATCTTAGTAGCATGCAGTAATCTTCCTCGATAGATCCACCCCTTTGCAAATGCGCAATGCTAGCCCATGAAGATCGGCTAACATGGACGTGTAATGTCTAACCATAGTGAATAGTAAACCAAGATCACCCTAACGAATCGACATATTGTGCTACTCTGTAGCTTGTCTAAGGGTTAACTTTTTAATTAAAAAAATCTTAGTAGCATGCAGAAACATTCCTTGATAGATCTACCCCTTTGCAAATGCTCAATGCTAGCCCATTACGATCGGCTAACATGGACGTGTAATGTCTAACCATAGTGAATAGTAAACCAAGATCACCCTAACGAATCGACATATTGCGCTACTCTGTAGCTTGTCTAAGGGTTAACTTTTTAATTAAAAAAATCTTAGTAGCATGCAGTAATCTTCCTCGATAGATCCACCCCTTTGCAAATGCGCAATGCTAGCCCATGAAGATCGGCTAACATGGACGTGTAATGTCTAACCATAGTGAATAGTAAACCAAGATCACCCTAACGAATCGACATATTGTGCTACTCTGTAGCTTCTCTAAGGGTTAACTTTCTAATTAAAAAAATCTTAGTAGCATGCAGTAATCTTCCTCGATAGATCCACCCCTTTGCAAATGCGCAATGCTAGCCCATGAAGATCGGCTATCATGGACGTGTAATGTCTAACCATAGTGAATAGTAAACCAAGATCACCCTAACGAATCGACATATTCTGCTACTCTGCTAAGGGATAACTTTTTAATTAAAAAAATCTTAGTAGCATGCAGTAATCTTCCTCGATAGATCCACCCCTTTGCAAATGCGCAATGCTACCCCATGAAGATCGGCTAACATGGACGTGTAATGTCTAAGCATAGTGAATAGTAAACCAAGATCACCCTAACGAATCGACATATTGTGCTACTCTGTAGCTTCTCTAAGGGTTAACTTTTTAATTAAAAAAATCTTAGTAGCATGCAGAAACATTCCTTGATAGATCTACCCCTTTGCAAATGCTCAATGCTAGCCCATTACGATCGGCTAACATGGACGTGTAATGTCTAACCATAGTGAATAGTACACCAAGATCACCCTAACGAATCGACATATTGCGCTACTCTGTAGCTTGTCTAAGGGTTAATTTTTAATTAAAAAAATCTTAGTAGCATGCAGTAATCTTCCTCGATAGATCCACCCCTTTGCAAATGCGCAATGCTAGCCCATGAAGATCGGCTAACATGGACGTGTAATGTCTAACCATAGTGAATAGTAAACCAAAATCACCCTAACGAATCGACATATTGTGCTACTCTGTAGCTTCTCTAAGGGTTAACTTTTTAATTAAAAAAAATCTTAGTAGCATGCAGCAATCTTCCTCGATGGATCCACCCCTTTGCAAATGCGCAATGCTAGCCCATGAAGATCGGCTATCATGGACGTGTAATGTCTAACCATAGTGAATAGTAAACCAAGATCACCCTAACGAATCGACATATTCTGCTACTCTGCTAAGGGATAACTTTTTAATTAAAAAATCTTAGTAGCATGCAGTAATCTTCCTCGATAGATCCAACCCTTTGCAAATGCGCAATGCTAGCCCATGAAGATCGGCTAACATGGACGTGTAATGTCTAACCATAGTGAATAGTAAACCAAGATCACCCTAACGAATCGACATATTGTGCTACTCTGTAGCTTGTCTAAGGGTTAACTTTTTAATTAAAAAATCTTAGTAGCATGCAGAAACATTCCTTGATAGATCTACCCCTTTGCAAATGCTCAATGCTAGCCCATTACGATCGGCTAACATGGACGTGTAATGTCTAACCATAGTGAATAGTACACCAAGATCACCCTAACGAATCGACATATTGCGCTACTCTGTAGCTTGTCTAAGGGTTAACTTTTTAATTAAAAAAATCTTAGTAGCATGCAGTAATCTTCCTCGATAGATCCACCCCTTTGCAAATGCGCAATGCTAGCCCATGAAGATCGGCTATCATGGACGTGTAATGTCTAACCATAGTGAATAGTAAACCAAGATCACCCTAACGAATCGACATATTCTGCTACTCTGCTAAGGGATAACTTTTTAATTAAAAAATCTTAGTAGCATGCAGTAATCTTCCTCGATAGATCCACCCCTTTGCAAATGCGCAATGCTAGCCCATGAAGATCGGCTAACATGGAAGTGTAATGTCTAAGCATAGTGAATAGTAAACCAAGATCACCCTAACGAATCGACATATTGTGCTACTCTGTAGCTTGTCTAAGGGTTAACTTTTTAATTAAAAAAATCTTAGTAGCATGCAGTAATCTTCCTGGATAGATCCACTCCTTTGCAAATGCGCAATGCTAGCCCATGAAGATCGGCTAACATGGACGTGTAATGTCTAACCATAGTGAATAGTAAACCAAGATCACCCTAACGAATCGACATATTGTGCTACTCTGTAGCTTCTCTAAGGGTTAACTTTTTAATTAAAAAAATCTTAGTAGCATGCAGTAATCTTCCTCGATAGATCCACCCCTTTGCAAATGCGCAATGCTAGCCCATGAAGATCGGCTATCATGGACGTGTAATGTCTAACCATAGTGAATAGTAAACCAAGATCACCCTAACGAATCGACATATTCTGCTACTCTGTAGCTTGGCTAAGGGATAACTTTTTAATTAAAAAAATCTTAGTAGCATGCAGTAATCTTCCTCGATAGATCCACCCCTTTGCAAATGCGCAATGCTAGCCCATGAAGATCGGCTAACATGGACGTGTAATGTCTAACCATAGTGAATAGTAAACCAAGATCACCCTAACGAATCGACATATTGTGCTACTCTGTAGCTTGTCTAAGGGTTAACTTTTTAATTAAAAAAATCTTAGTAGCATGCAGAAACATTCCTTGATAGATCTACCCCTTTGCAAATGCTCAATGCTAGCCCATTACGATCGGCTAACATGGACGCGTAATGTCTAACCATAGTGAATAGTAAACCAAGATCACCCTAACGAATCGACATATTGCGCTACTCTGTAGCTTGTCTAAGGGTTAACTTTTTAATTAAAAAAATCTTAGTAGCATGCAGTAATCTTCCTCGATAGATCCACCCCTTTGCAAATGCGCAATGCTAGCCCATGAAGATCGGCTAACATGGACGTGTAATGTCTAACCATAGTGAATAGTAAACCAAGATCTCCTAACGAATCGACATATTGTGCTACTCTGTAGCTTCTCTAAGGGTTAACTTTTTAATTAAAAAAATCTTAGTAGCATGCAGTAATCTTCCTCGATAGATCCACCCCTTTGCAAATGCGCAATGCTAGCCCATGAAGATCGGCTATCATGGACGTGTAATGTCTAACCATAGTGAATAGTAAACCAAGATCACCCTAACGAATCGACATATTGTGCTACTCTGTAGCTTGTCTAAGGGTTAACTTTTTAATTAAAAAAATCTTAGTAGCATGCAGTAATCTTCCTGGATAGATCCACTCCTTTGCAAATGCGCAACGCTAGCCCATGAAGATCGGCTAACATGGACGTGTAATGTCTAACCATAGGTGAATAGTAAACCAAGATCACCCTAACGAATCGACATATTGTGCTACTCTGTAGCTTCTCTAAGGGTTAACTTTTCAATTAAAAAAATCTTAGTAGCATGCAGTAATCTTCCTCGATAGATCCACCCCTTTGCAAATGCGCAATGCTAGCCCATGAAGATCGGCTATCATGGACGTGTAATGTCTAACCATAGTGAATAGTAAACCCAAGATCACCCTAACGAATCGACATATTCTGCTACTCTGTAGCTTGGCTAAGGGATAACTTTTTAATTAAAAAAATCTTAGTAGCATGCAGTAATCTTCCTCGATAGATCCACCCCTTTGCAAATGCGCAATGCTAGCCCATGAAGATCGGCTAACATGGACGTGTAATGTCTAACCATAGTGAATAGTAAACCAAGATCACCCTAACGAATCGACATATTGTGCTACTCTGTAGCTTGTCTAAGGGTTAACTTTTTAATTAAAAAAATCTTAGTAGCATGCAGTAACATTCCTTGATAGATCTACCCCTTTGCAAATGCTCAATGCTAGCCCATGACGATCGGCTAACACGGACGTGTAGTGTCTAAGCATAGTGAATAGTAAACCAAGATCACCCTAACGAATCGACATATTCTGCTACTCTGTAGCTTGGCTAAGGGTTGACTTTTTAATTAAAGAAATCTTAGTAGCATGCTGTAACATTCCTTGATAGATCTACCCCTTTGCAAATGCTCAATGCTAGCCCATGACGATCGGCTAACACGGACGTGTAATGTCTAACCATAGTGAATAGTAAACCAAGATCACCCTAACGAATCGACATATTGTGCTACTCTGTAGCTTGTCTAAGGGTTAACTTTTTAATTAAAAAAATCTTAGTAGCATGCAGTAATCTTCCTTGATAGATCCACCCCTTTGCAAATGCGCAATGCTAGCCCATGAATATCGGCTAACATGGACGTGTAATGTCTAACCATAGTGAATAGTAAACCAAGATCACCCTAACGAATCGACATATTCTGCTACTCTGTAGCTTGGCTAAGGCATAACTTTTTAATTAAAAAAATCTTAGTAGCATGCAGTAACATTCCTTGATAGATCCACCCCTTTGCAAATGCGCAATGCTAGCCCATGAAGATCGGCTAACACGGACGTGTAATGTCTAAGCATAGTGAATAGTAAACCAAGATCACCCTAACGAATCGACATATTTTGCTACTCTGTAGCTTGTCTAAGGGTTAACTTTTTAATTAAAAAAATCTTAGTAGCATGCAGTAACATTCCTTGATAGATCTACCCCTTTGCAAATGCTCAATGCTAGCCCATGACGATCGGCTAACACGGACGTGTAATGTGTAAGCATAGTGAATAGTAAACCAAGATCACCCTAACGAATCGATATATTCTGCTACTCTGTAGCTTGGCTAAGGGTTAACATTTTAATTAAAAAGATCTTAGTAGCATGCAGTAATCTTCCTCGATAGATCCACCCCTTTGCAAATGCGCAATGCTAGCTCATGAAGATCGGCTAACATGGACGTGTAATGTCTAACCATAGTGAATAGTAAACCAAGATCACCCTAACGAATCGACATATTGTGCTACTCTGTAGCTTCTCTAAGGGTTAACTTTCTAATTAAAAAAATCTTAGTAGCATGCAGTAATCTTCCTCGATAGATCCACCCCTTTGCAAATGCGCAATGCTAGCCCATGAAGATCGGCTATCATGGACGTGTAATGTCTAACCATAGTGAATAGTAAACCAAGATCACCCTAACGAATC
>NW_028294153.1:0-37128 GCF_964341445.2 Mesoplodon mirus | reverse complement strand
TTGCGCATTGTGATGACAGGGTTCATGGATCATTGAGATGAAAAGGGGCATAGTTCATTGTGATTACAGGGGTCTTGGAACATTGTGATGAGAAGGGTCATGGAGCCTTGTGATGACAAGGCCATGGAACATCGTGATGGCAGGGGTCATGGAGCATTGTTATGACAGGTTTAATGGAGCATTGTGATTGTAAGGGCATGGAGAATTGTGATGAGAAGGCCATTGATCATTCTGATGACATGTGTCATGGAGCTTTATGAAGACAAGTGCATGGAGCAATGTGATGAGAGCGTTCATGGAGCAGTGTGATGACAATGACATGGAACATTGTGATGCCAAGGGTCATGGATATTTGTGACGACAAAGGTCATGGAGCATTTTGATGGCAAGGGCGCTGTGCATTTTGATGAGAAGGGCAGGGATCATTGTGATGACATGGTCATGGAGAAATTTAATGAAAAGTGTCATGGAACATTTTGATGACAGGTGTTATGGAACATTGTGATGTCAGGGGTCATGGAGCATTTTGATGAAAAGGGTCATGGAGCATTTTGATGACAGGTGTTATGGAACATTGTGATGTCATGGGTTATCGAACATTGTGATGATAAGTGCATGTAGCATTGTGATGACAGGAGTCATGGAACATTGTGATGACAGGGGTGAGGGAGTATTGTAACAAATAGTGATGTAGCATTGTGATATCAGTGGTGAGAGAGCATTTTGATGAGAAGTGCATGGAGCATTGTGATGACAAGCTTTATGGAGCACTGTGATGACAAGATGGTGGAGCACTGTGATGACAAGCGCATGGTGCATTGTGATGACATGTGTCATGGAGCATTGTGCTGACAAGCGCCTGGAGCATTGTGATGACAAGGGTCATGGCGCATTGTGCTGAGAAAGGAATAGAGCATTTTGATGACAAGGGTCAAAGAGCATTGAGATGAAAAGTTCATGAAGCACTGTGGTTAAAATGGTCACAGAGACTGTTGATGACGAGTGCATGGACCAATGTGATGACAAAGGTCATGAAGCATTGTGATGACTGGAGTCACGGAGCATAAAGATGACAGGGGTCATGGAGCATTGTGACAACAAGGGCATGGAGCATTGTGATCACAAGGGCATGGAACACTGGTCTAATAAGTTTCATGAATTATTGCGATGAGAGTTGGAATGGCGCATTGTGATGACAAGGGCATGGAGCATTTTGATGACCAGGTCATGCAGTATTGTGATGACAGGCATCATGGAGCATTGTGATGACAAATGTTATGGAACATTGTGATCACAAGTGTTTGGAGCACTGTGATGACAGAGGTCATGGATCATTTTGATTTCAAGGAGCATGGAGCATTGTGATGAAAAGGGCATGAAGCAATGTGATCCCAAGTTTCATGGAGGATTGTGATGACAATGGAAATGGAGTGTTGTGATGACAAGCACATAGAGCATTGTAATGACAAGGTCATGTAGCATTTTGTTGACAAAGGCATGGAGCATTGTGATGACAGGTGTCATGGAGCACTGTGATGACAAGCGTCACAGAGCATTGTGTATACAGGGGTTATGGAGCATTGGGATGACAAGGGCATGGATCATTGTGTTGACAAGTGTCATGGAGCATTGTGATGACTAGGGAATGGAGCATTATGATGACAAGAGTCTCGGATCATTGTGTTGTCATGTGTCATGGAGTGTTGTGATGACAGTGGTCATGGAGAATTGTGATGATATTGGTCATGGTGCATTGCGATGACAAGGGAATGGACCATGGTGATGACAAATTCCTGCAGCATTGTGATGAGAAGACCATGGAGACTTTTGGTGAGAAGTCTCATGGAGCATTCTGTTGAAAAGGGGCATGGAGAATTGTGATTACAGGGGTCTTGGAGCATTGTGATGACAAGGGCATGAATCATGGTGATGAGAAGTCCATGGAGCATTCTGATGACATGCGTCATGGAGCTTTGTGATGACAAGGGTAGGAAGCATTGTGATTACAGGGATCTTGGAGCATTGTGATGAAATGGCATGGATTATTGTGATGAAAAAGGCATGGAGCCTTGTAATGACATGGTTCAAGGCGCATACTGACGACAACTGTCATTGAGCATTGTGATGACAAGTGTTTTGAGCATTGTGATGACAAAGATCATGGAACATTTTGATGAGAAGTCCATGGATAATTGTGATGACTAGCGTCATGCGGCATTGTGATGACAAGTTTCATGGAGCCTTGTGGTGACAAGGCCGTGTAACATTTTGATGGCAGGGGTCATGGAGCATTGTTATGACAGGGGTAATGGAGCATTTTGATGAGAACGGCATGGAACATAGGTCTGAAATATTTCATGGAGTATTGTGATGAGAGTGGCATGGTGCATTGTGATGACAAGGGCACGGAACACTGTGATACATGGGTCATGTGTCAAGGAGCTTTGTGATGAAAAATCATAGAGCATTGTGATGACAAGGGCATGGAGCATTGTGATGACAGGGACATGGAGCATTGTTATGACCGGGGCATGGAGCATTGGTTTGACAAGTTTCATAGATAATTGTGATGACAGTGGACATAGTGCATGGTGATGACAATGGCATGGAGCATTGTGAAGAGAAGCTCATGGAGTATTGTGAAGACAGGTGTCAGGGAGCATTGTGATGACATATGTCATGGTCCATTTCGATGACAATGGCAGGGAGTTATGTGATGCCAAATGTAATGGAGGATTGTGATGACGAATATATAATGGAGCATTGTGATGACTAGGGCTTAGAGCATTATGATGACAAGGGCCATTGAGAATTTTCATGACAAGGTCGTGAAGCATTGTGATGACAAGATCCTGGAGCATTGTGATGAGAGAAACATGAGGCTTTGTGATGACAAGTCTCATGGTGCATACTGATGAAAAAGGCCATGGAGCATTGTGATTACAGGGGTCTTGCCACATTGTGATGACAAGGGCATGGAGCATTGTGAGCAGAAGGCCAAGGAGCATTCTGATGACATGTGTCATTGAGCTTTGTGATGACAAGGGCATGGAGCATTGTGATGACAAGGGCATGGAGCATTGTGAGCAGAAGGCCAAGGAACATTCTGATGACATGTGTCATTGAGCTTTGTGATGACAAAGGCATGGAGCATTGTGATTACAGTGGTCTTGAAGCATTGTGATGAAAAGGGCATGGATCATTGTGATGAAAAAGGCATGGAGCCTTGTCATGACAGGTTTCAAGGAGCTTACATAAAACAAGTGTCAGGGAGAATTTTGAAGACAAGTGTTTTGAGCATTGTGATGACAAAGGTCATGGAACATTCTGATGAGAAGACCATGGATTACTGTGATGACGAGCGTCATGGGTCATTGTGATGACAAGTGTTATGGAATATTGTGATCACAAGGGTTTTGAGCATTGTTATGACAGAGGTCATGGAGCATTTTGATTTCATTGTGATGACAATAGCATGAAGCATTATGATGATGGGCATGGTGCATTGTGATGACAGGGTTCATGGATCATTGAGATGAAAAGGGGCATAGAGCATTGTGATTACAGGGTTCTTGGAGCATTGTGATGAGAAGGGTGATCGAGCCTTGTGATGACAAGGCCATGGAATATCGTGATGGCAGGGGTCATGGAGCATTGGTATGAAAGTGGTAATGGAGCATTGTGATGGCAAGGGCATGGAGCATTGTGATGAGAAGGCCACAGAGCATTCTGATGACATGTGTCATGGAGCTTTGTGAAGATAAGTGCATGGAGCAATGTAATGAGAGTGTTCATGGAGCATTGTGATGACAATGACATGGAGCATTGTGATGAGAAGGCCATGAAGCATTCTGATGACATGCGTCATGGAGCTTTGTGATGACAAGGGCATGGAGCATTGTGATTACAGGGATCTTGGAGCATTGTGATGAAAAGGGCATGGATTATTGTGATGAAAAAGGCATGGAGCCTAGTCATGACATGGTTCAAGGAGCATACTGACGACAAGTGTCAGGGAGCATTTTGATAACAAGTGTATTGAGCATTGTGATGACAAAGATCATGGAGCATTGTGATGAGAAGGCCATGGATAATTGTCATGATGAGCGTCATGGGGTGTTGTGATATAAGTGTTATGCAACATTGTGATCACAAGGGTTTGGTGCATTATGATGACAGAGGTCATGGAGAATATTGATTTCATTGTGATGACAATAGCCTGAAGCATTATGATGATGGGCATGGTGCATTGTGATGACAGGGTTCATGGAGCATTGAGATGAAAAGGGGCATGGAACATTGTGTTTACAGGGGTCTTGGAGCATTGTGATGACAAGGTCATGGAGCATTGTGATGAGAAGGCCATGGAAAATTCTGATGACATGCGTCATGGAGCTCTGTGATGACAAGGGCATGGAGCATTGTGATTACAGGGGCCTTCAGCATTGTGATGACAAGTGTCATGGAGCCTTGTGATTACTAGGCCATGGAACATTGTGATGGCAGGAGTCATGGTGCATTGTTATGACAGAGGTAATGGAGCATTGTGATGAGAATGGCATGGAAAATTGGTCTCAAATGTTTCATGGATTATTGTGATGAGAGTGGGCATGGAGCATTGTGATGACAAGGGTACGGAACACTATGATACATGGGTCATGCGGGATTGTAATGACAAGGGCATGGAGCATTGTGATGAGAAGGGCATCGAACATTGTGATGAGAAGTGTCATGGAGCTTTGTGATGACAAGGGCATTGAGCAATGTAATGAGAGTGTTCATGGAGCATTGTGATGACAATGACATGGAGCATTGTGATGCCAAGGGTCATGGAGCTTTGTGATGACAAGTCATGGAGCATTTTGATGACAAGTGCATGGTACATTGTGATGAGAAGGGAAGGGAGCATTTTGATGACCGTGTCATGCAGCAAATTGATGAAAAGTGTAATGGAACATTTTTATGGCAGGGGTTATAGAACATTGTGATGTCAGGGGTCTTGGAGCTTTGGGATGAAAAGGGTCATGGAGCATTTTGATGACAGGGTTTATGGAACATTGTGATGTCAGGGGTCATGGAACTTTGTGATGATAAGCGGATGTTGCTGTGTGATGACAGGGTCATGGAACATTGTGATTACAGGGGTGAGGGTGTACTGTGATGACTAGTGATGGAACACTGTGATATCACTGGTGAGAGAGCATTTTAATGAGAATTGCATGGAGCATTGTGATTACAATGTTTATGGAGCATTGCAATGACAAGGCTGTGGACCGTTGTGATGAATTGCCCGGGGCACATCATGATGACAATGGTCATGGAGCATTGATCTGACAAAGACATGGAGCATTGTGATGACAAGGGTCACAGAGAATTGTGATGAAAAGTTCATGGAGTATTGTGGTTACAAAGCTCACAGAGCCTTGTGATGACGCGGGCAGGGACCATTGTGATGACAAACGTTATGAAGCATTGTGATGACTGGGTTCATGGAGCATTCTGATGAAAGGGGTCATGGAGCATTGTGAGGACAAGGGCATGGAGCATTGTGATGACAGGGGCATGGAGCCTTGGTCTGACAAGTTTCATAGATGATTGTGATGACAGTGGACATGGTGCATTGTGATGACAAGGGCATGGAGCATTATGATGACAAGGTCATGGAGTATTGTGAAGACAGTTGTCAGGGAGCATTGTGATGACATATCTCATGGTCCATTGCGATGACAATGGCATGGAGCATTGTGATGCCAAATGTAATGGAGGATTGTGATGACAAATATAATGGAGCATTGTGATGACTAGGGCTTGGAGCATTATGATGACAAGGGCCATTGAAAATTTTCATGACAAGGTCGTGAAGCATTGTGATGACAAGGTCATGTATCATTTTGCTGACAAAGGCATGGAGCATTGTGATGACATGTGTCATGGAGCACTGTGATGAAAAGCATCACGGAGCATTGTGAATACAGTGGTCATGGAGCATTGGGATGACAAGGGCATGGATCATTGTGATGACAAGTGTCATGGAGCATTGGGCTGAAAATGTTAATGGATTATTGTGATGACAGGGGTCATGGATCACTCTGATTACAGGGGACTTGGAGCATTGTGATTACAAGAGTCCCGGATCACTGTGTTGTCAGGTGTCATGGAGTGTTGTGATGACAGTGTTCATGGATCATTGTGGTGATATTGGTCATGGAGCATTGTGATGAGAAGGTCATGGAGCATTTGGCTGAATATATTCATAGAGTATTATGATGACAGGGGTCATGGAGCATTGTGATGACAAGGGAATGGAGCATGGTGATAACAAGGTCCTGGAGCGTTGTGATGAGAAGACCATGGAGACTTGTGATGACAAGTCTCATGGAGCATTCTGATGAAAAGGGGCATGGAGCATTGTGATTACAGGGGTCTTGGAGCATTGTGATGACAAGTGCATGGAGCATGGTGATGACAATATCCTGGGGCATTGTGATGAGATGACCATAGAGAATTGTGATGACAAGTCTCATGGAGCATTCTGATGAAAAGGTGCATGGATCACTGTGACTACAGGGGACTTGGAGCATTGTGATTACAAGTGCATGGAGCATTGTGAGGAGAAGGCCATGGAACATTCTGATGACATGTGTCATGGAGCTTTGTGATGACAAGGGCATGGATCTTTGTGATTACAGGGGTCTTGGAGCATTGTGATGACAAGGGTCATGGAGCCTTGTGATGACAAGGCCGTGGAACCTTGTGATGGCATGGGTCATGGAGCATTGTTATGACAGAGGTAATGGAGCATTGTGATGAGAAGGGCATTGAGCATTGGTCTGAAATATTTCAATGATTATTGTGATGAGATTGGATATGGAGCATTGTGATGAGAAGGGCATGGAACACTGTGATACTTGGGTCATGGACAATTGTAATATCAAGGGCATGGAGCATTGTGATGAGAAGGGCATCGAGCATTGTGATGACAAGTGTCATAGAGCTTTGTGATGACAAGGGCATGGAGCAATGTGATGAGAGGGTTCATGGAGCATCGTGATGACAATGACATGGAGCATTGTGATGCCAACGGTCATGGAGTTTGTGATGACATAGTTCATGGAGCTTTTTGATGACAAGTGTGTGGTGCATTGTGATGAGAATTGCAGGGAGCATTTTGATGACAGGGTCATGCAGCAATTTGATGAAAAGTGTAAGAGAATATTTTGATGACAGGGGTTATAGAACATTGTGATGCCATGGTTCATGGAGCTTTGGGATGAAAAGTGTCATGGAGCACTTTGATGACAGGGGTTATGGAACATTGTGATGTCAGGGGTCATGGAACATTGTCCTGATAAGGGGATATAGCATTGTGATGATAGGGGTCATGGAATATTGTGATAACAGGGGTGAGGGAGGATTGTGATGACTAGTGATGGAACATTGAGACATCTCATGAGAGAGAGCATATGGATGAGAAGTGCATGGAGCATTGTGATTACAAGGTTCATGGAGCATAGCGATTACAAGGTTGTGGAACATTGTGATGAAAAGCGCATGGCACATTGTGATGACAAGGGTCCTGGAGCATTGTACTGACACAGGCATGGAGCATTGTGATGACAAGGATCACGGAGCATTGTGATGAAAAGTTCATGGAGCACTGTGGTTACATAAGTCACAGAGCCTTGTGATGATACGGGCATGGACCGTTGTGATGGCAAACGTTATGAAGCATTGTGATGACTGGAGTCACGGAACATTGTGATGAAAGGGGTCATGGAGCATTGGTCTGACAAGTTTCATAGATTATTGTGATGACAGTGGCCATGGTGCATTGTGATGACAAGGGCATGGAGCACTGTGATGAGAAGGTCATGGAGTATTGTGAAGACAGGTGTCAGGGAGAATTGTGATGATATATGTCATGGTCCATTGCGATGACAATGGCATGGAGCACTGTGGTGCCAAATGAAATGGAGGATTGTGATGACAAATATAAAGGAGCACTGTGATGACTAGGGCTTGGAGCATTATGATGAAAATGGCCATTGAGAATTTTCATGACAATGTCATGAAGCATTGTGATGACAAGGTCCTGGAGCATTGTGATGAGAAGGCCATAGAGCCTTGTGATGACAAGTCTCATGGAGCATACTGATGAAAAGGGGCATGGAGCATTGTGATTACAGGGGTCTTGGAACATTGTGATGACAAGGGCATGGAGCATTGTGAGCAGAAGACCAAGGAGCATTCTGATGGCATGTGTCATTGAGCTTTGTGATGACAAGGGCATGGAGCATTGTGATTACATGGGTCTTGGAGCATTTTGATGAAAAGGGCATGGATCATTGTGATGAAACAGGCATGGAGCCTTGTCATGACAGGGTTCAAGGAGCATACAGACAACAAGTGTCAGGGAGCATTTTGATGACAAGTGTATTGAGCATTGTGATGACAAAGGTCATGGAGCATTGTGATGAGAAGACCATGGGTAATTGTGATGACGAGCCCAATGTGAATTTGTGATGACAAGTCTTATGGAATATTGTGATCTCAAGGTTTTGGAGCATTGTTATGACAGAGGTCATGGAGCATCTTGATTTCATTGTGATGACAATAGCATGAAGCATTATGATGATGGGCATGGTGCATAGTGATAACAGGGTTCATGGATCATTGAGATGAAAAAGGGCATAGAGCATTGTGATTACAGGGTTCTTGGAGCATTGTGATGAGAAGGGTCATGGAGCCTTGTGAAGACAAGGCCATGGAACATCGTGATGGCAGGGGTCATGGAGCATTGTTATGACAGTGGTAATGGAGCATTGTGATGGCAAGGGCATGGAACATTGTGATGAGAAGGCCATGGAGCATTCTGATGACAAGTGTCATGGAGATTTTTGATGACAAGGGCATGGAGCAATGTGATGAGAGCGTACATGGAGCATTGTGATGACAATGACATGGAGCATTGTGATGCCAAGGGGCATGGATCTTTGTGATGACAAAGGTCATGGAGCATTTTGATGGCAAGGGCGTTGTGCATTGTGATGAGAAGGGCAGGGAGCATTGTGATGACATGGTCATGGAGCAATTGGATGAAATGTGTCATGGAACATTTTGATGACAGGTGTTATGGAACACTGTGATGTCAGGGGTCATCGAACATTATGATAATAAGTGCATGTAGCATTGTGATGACAGGAGTCATGGAACATTTTGATGACATGGGTGAGGGAGTATTGTGACAAATAGTGATGTCGCATTGTGATATCAGTGGTGAGAGAGCATTTTGATGAGATGTGCATGGAGCATTGTGATGACAAATTGTGGAGCACTGTGATGACAAGCGCATGGTGCATTGTGATGATCTGTGTCATGGAGCATTGTGCTGACAAGCGCATGGAGCATTGTGATGACAAGGGTCATGGAGCATTGTGCTGAGAAAGGCATAGAGCATTTTGATGACAAGGGTCAAAGAGCATTGTGATGAAAATTCATGGAAATTTGTGGTTAAAAATGTCACAGAGACAGTTGATGATGAGGACATGGACCATTTTCATGACAAAGGTCATGAATCAATGTTATGAGTGGCGTCACGGAGCATTGTGATGACAGTGGTCATGGAGCATTGTGATAACAAGGGCATGGAGCATTGTGACGACAAGGGCATGGAACATTGGTCAAATAAGTTTCATGAATTATTGCAATGACAGTGGGAATGGCGCATTGTGATGAAAGGGGCATGGAGCATTGTGATGACCAGGTCATGCAGTGTTGTGAAGACAGGTGTCATCGAGCATTGTGATGACATATGTCATGGCCCATTGTGATGACAATGCCATGGAGCATTGTGATGCCAAGTGTCATGGAGGATTCTGATGACAAAGGTAATGGAGTATTGTGATGACAATGGCTTGGAGCATTGTGATGACAAGGGTCAGGGAGCATTATGCAGACAAGTGCATGGACATTTGTGATTACAAGGGTCATGGAGCATTCTGATGACAAACTTGTGGAGTATTTTGATGACAATGGCATGGAGCATTGTGATTTAAATGGCATGGGACATTGTGATGAAAAAGGCACGGAGACTTTTCGTGACAGGGTTCAAGGAGCATTCTGACGACAAGTTTCAGGGAGCATTGTGATGACAAGTGTATTGCGAATTGTGATGGCAAAGGTCATGGAGCATTGTGATGAAAAGGGCATGGAGTATTGTGATGACAGGCATCATGGAGCGTTGTGATGACAAGTGTTATGGAACATTGTGATCACAAGGGTTTGGAGCATTGTGATGACAGAGGTCATGGATCATTTCGATTTCAAGGAGCATGGAACATTGTGATGACAAGGGAATGAAGCAATGTGACCCCAAGTTTCTTGGAGGATTGTGATGACAATGGTAATGGAATATTTTGATGACAATCACATAGAGCATTGTAATGACAAGGTCATGTAGCATTTTGCTGCAAAGGCATGGAGCATTGTGATGACAGGTGTCATGGAGTACTGTCATGACAAGCGTCATGGAGCATTGTGAATACAGGGGTTATGGCACATTGGGATGACAAGGGCAATGATCATTGTGATGACAAGTGTCATTGAGCATTGTGATGAGTAGGGAATTGAGGATTGTGATGACAAGAGTCCCAGATCATTGTGTTGTCAGGTGTCATGGAGTGTTGTGATGACAGTGGTCATGGAGAACTGTGATGATATTGGTCATGGAGCATTGCGATGACAAGGGAATGGAGCATGGTGATGACAAAGTCCTGGAGCATTGTGATGAGAAGACCATGGAGACTTTTGGTGAGAAGTCTCATGGAGCATTCTGTTGAAAAGGGGCATGGACCATTGTGATTATAGGGTTATTGGAGCATTGTGATGACAAGGGCATGGATCATGGTGATGAGAATGCCGTAGAGCATTCTGATGACATGCGTCATGGAGCTTTGTGATGACAAAGGACATGGAGCATTGTGATTACAGTGGTCTTGGGGCATTGTTATGAAAAGGGCATTGATCATTGTGATGAAAATGGCATGCAGCCTTGTCATGACAGGGTTCAAGGAGCATACTGACGACAAGTGTCAGGGGTCATAGTGATGACAAGTGTATTGAGCATTGTGATGACAAAGATCATGGAACATTGTGATGAGAAGACCATGGATAATTGTGATGACGAGCGTCATGGGCATTGTGATGACAAGTGTCATGGAGCCTTGTGATGACAAAGCCGTGGATCATTGTGATAGTAGAGTTCATGAAGCACTGTTATGACAGGTGTAATGGAGCATTTTGATGAGAAGGGCATGGAACATTGGTCTGAAATATTTCATGGATTATTGTGATGAGAGTGGGCATGGAGCATTGTGATGACAACGGCACAGAACACTGTGATACATGGGTCAGGGGTTATGAAGCTTTGTGATGGCAAGTAATGGAGCATTGTGATGACAAGGGCATGGAGCATTGTGATGACAGGGGCATGGAGCATTGTTATGACAGGGGCATGGAGCATTGGTCTGATAATTTTCATAGATTATTGTGATGACAGTGGACATAGTACATTGTGATGACAAGGGCATGGATCATTGTGAAGAGAAGGTCATGGAGTATTTTGAAGACAGGTGCCAGGGAGCATTGTGATAACATAGGTCATGGTCCATTGCGATGACAACAGCAGGTAGTATTGTGATGCCAAATGTAATGGAGGATTGTGATGACAAATATAATGGAGCATTGTGATGATTAGTGCTTGGAGCATTATGATGACAAGGGCCATTGAGAATTTTCATGACAACGTCGTGAAGCATTGTGATGAAAATGTCCTGGAGCATTGTGATGAGAAAACCATGGAGCCTTGTGATGACAAGTCTCATGGAGCATACTAATGAAAAGGGGCACGGAGCATTGTGATTACAGGGGTCTTGGCACATTTTGATGACAAGGGCATGGATCATTGTGAGCAGATGGCCAAGGAGCATTCTGATGACATGTGTCATTGAGATTTGTGATGACAAGGGCATGGAGCATTGTGATTACAGGGGTCTTGGAGCATTGTGATGAAATGGGCATGGATCATTGTGATGAAAAATGCATGGAGGCTTGTCATGACAGGGTTCAAGGAGCATACAGACAACAAGTGTCAGGGAGCATTTTGATGACAAGTGTATTGAGGATTGTGATGACAAAAGTCATGGAGCATTGTGATGAGAAACCATGGATAATTGTGATGACGAGCGTCATGTGGCATTGTGATGACAAGTGTTATGGAATATTGGGATCACAAGGGTTTGGAACATTTTTATGACAGAGGTCATGGAGCATTTTGATTTCATTGTGATGACAATAGCATGAAGCATGATGATGGGCATTGCGCATTGTGATGACAGGGTTCATGGATCATTGAGATGAAAAGGGGCATAGTTCATTGTGATTACAGGGGTCTTGGAACATTGTGATGAGAAGGGTCATGGAGCCTTGTGATGACAAGGCCATGGAACATCGTGATGGCAGGGGTCATGGAGCATTGTTATGACAGGTTTAATGGAGCATTGTGATTGTAAGGGCATGGAGAATTGTGATGAGAAGGCCATTGATCATTCTGATGACATGTGTCATGGAGCTTTATGAAGACAAGTGCATGGAGCAATGTGATGAGAGCGTTCATGGAGCAGTGTGATGACAATGACATGGAACATTGTGATGCCAAGGGTCATGGATATTTGTGACGACAAAGGTCATGGAGCATTTTGATGGCAAGGGCGCTGTGCATTTTGATGAGAAGGGCAGGGATCATTGTGATGACATGGTCATGGAGAAATTTAATGAAAAGTGTCATGGAACATTTTGATGACAGGTGTTATGGAACATTGTGATGTCAGGGGTCATGGAGCATTTTGATGAAAAGGGTCATGGAGCATTTTGATGACAGGTGTTATGGAACATTGTGATGTCATGGGTTATCGAACATTGTGATGATAAGTGCATGTAGCATTGTGATGACAGGAGTCATGGAACATTGTGATGACAGGGGTGAGGGAGTATTGTAACAAATAGTGATGTAGCATTGTGATATCAGTGGTGAGAGAGCATTTTGATGAGAAGTGCATGGAGCATTGTGATGACAAGCTTTATGGAGCACTGTGATGACAAGATGGTGGAGCACTGTGATGACAAGCGCATGGTGCATTGTGATGACATGTGTCATGGAGCATTGTGCTGACAAGCGCCTGGAGCATTGTGATGACAAGGGTCATGGCGCATTGTGCTGAGAAAGGAATAGAGCATTTTGATGACAAGGGTCAAAGAGCATTGAGATGAAAAGTTCATGAAGCACTGTGGTTAAAATGGTCACAGAGACTGTTGATGACGAGTGCATGGACCAATGTGATGACAAAGGTCATGAAGCATTGTGATGACTGGAGTCACGGAGCATAAAGATGACAGGGGTCATGGAGCATTGTGACAACAAGGGCATGGAGCATTGTGATCACAAGGGCATGGAACACTGGTCTAATAAGTTTCATGAATTATTGCGATGAGAGTTGGAATGGCGCATTGTGATGACAAGGGCATGGAGCATTTTGATGACCAGGTCATGCAGTATTGTGATGACAGGCATCATGGAGCATTGTGATGACAAATGTTATGGAACATTGTGATCACAAGTGTTTGGAGCACTGTGATGACAGAGGTCATGGATCATTTTGATTTCAAGGAGCATGGAGCATTGTGATGAAAAGGGCATGAAGCAATGTGATCCCAAGTTTCATGGAGGATTGTGATGACAATGGAAATGGAGTGTTGTGATGACAAGCACATAGAGCATTGTAATGACAAGGTCATGTAGCATTTTGTTGACAAAGGCATGGAGCATTGTGATGACAGGTGTCATGGAGCACTGTGATGACAAGCGTCACAGAGCATTGTGTATACAGGGGTTATGGAGCATTGGGATGACAAGGGCATGGATCATTGTGTTGACAAGTGTCATGGAGCATTGTGATGACTAGGGAATGGAGCATTATGATGACAAGAGTCTCGGATCATTGTGTTGTCATGTGTCATGGAGTGTTGTGATGACAGTGGTCATGGAGAATTGTGATGATATTGGTCATGGTGCATTGCGATGACAAGGGAATGGACCATGGTGATGACAAATTCCTGCAGCATTGTGATGAGAAGACCATGGAGACTTTTGGTGAGAAGTCTCATGGAGCATTCTGTTGAAAAGGGGCATGGAGAATTGTGATTACAGGGGTCTTGGAGCATTGTGATGACAAGGGCATGAATCATGGTGATGAGAAGTCCATGGAGCATTCTGATGACATGCGTCATGGAGCTTTGTGATGACAAGGGTAGGAAGCATTGTGATTACAGGGATCTTGGAGCATTGTGATGAAATGGCATGGATTATTGTGATGAAAAAGGCATGGAGCCTTGTAATGACATGGTTCAAGGCGCATACTGACGACAACTGTCATTGAGCATTGTGATGACAAGTGTTTTGAGCATTGTGATGACAAAGATCATGGAACATTTTGATGAGAAGTCCATGGATAATTGTGATGACTAGCGTCATGCGGCATTGTGATGACAAGTTTCATGGAGCCTTGTGGTGACAAGGCCGTGTAACATTTTGATGGCAGGGGTCATGGAGCATTGTTATGACAGGGGTAATGGAGCATTTTGATGAGAACGGCATGGAACATAGGTCTGAAATATTTCATGGAGTATTGTGATGAGAGTGGCATGGTGCATTGTGATGACAAGGGCACGGAACACTGTGATACATGGGTCATGTGTCAAGGAGCTTTGTGATGAAAAATCATAGAGCATTGTGATGACAAGGGCATGGAGCATTGTGATGACAGGGACATGGAGCATTGTTATGACCGGGGCATGGAGCATTGGTTTGACAAGTTTCATAGATAATTGTGATGACAGTGGACATAGTGCATGGTGATGACAATGGCATGGAGCATTGTGAAGAGAAGCTCATGGAGTATTGTGAAGACAGGTGTCAGGGAGCATTGTGATGACATATGTCATGGTCCATTTCGATGACAATGGCAGGGAGTTATGTGATGCCAAATGTAATGGAGGATTGTGATGACGAATATATAATGGAGCATTGTGATGACTAGGGCTTAGAGCATTATGATGACAAGGGCCATTGAGAATTTTCATGACAAGGTCGTGAAGCATTGTGATGACAAGATCCTGGAGCATTGTGATGAGAGAAACATGAGGCTTTGTGATGACAAGTCTCATGGTGCATACTGATGAAAAAGGCCATGGAGCATTGTGATTACAGGGGTCTTGCCACATTGTGATGACAAGGGCATGGAGCATTGTGAGCAGAAGGCCAAGGAGCATTCTGATGACATGTGTCATTGAGCTTTGTGATGACAAGGGCATGGAGCATTGTGATGACAAGGGCATGGAGCATTGTGAGCAGAAGGCCAAGGAACATTCTGATGACATGTGTCATTGAGCTTTGTGATGACAAAGGCATGGAGCATTGTGATTACAGTGGTCTTGAAGCATTGTGATGAAAAGGGCATGGATCATTGTGATGAAAAAGGCATGGAGCCTTGTCATGACAGGTTTCAAGGAGCTTACATAAAACAAGTGTCAGGGAGAATTTTGAAGACAAGTGTTTTGAGCATTGTGATGACAAAGGTCATGGAACATTCTGATGAGAAGACCATGGATTACTGTGATGACGAGCGTCATGGGTCATTGTGATGACAAGTGTTATGGAATATTGTGATCACAAGGGTTTTGAGCATTGTTATGACAGAGGTCATGGAGCATTTTGATTTCATTGTGATGACAATAGCATGAAGCATTATGATGATGGGCATGGTGCATTGTGATGACAGGGTTCATGGATCATTGAGATGAAAAGGGGCATAGAGCATTGTGATTACAGGGTTCTTGGAGCATTGTGATGAGAAGGGTGATCGAGGCTTGTGATGACAAGGCCATGGAATATCGTGATGGCAGGGGTCATGGAGCATTGGTATGAAAGTGGTAATGGAGCATTGTGATGGCAAGGGCATGGAGCATTGTGATGAGAAGGCCACAGAGCATTCTGATGACATGTGTCATGGAGCTTTGTGAAGATAAGTGCATGGAGCAATGTAATGAGAGTGTTCATGGAGCATTGTGATGACAATGACATGGAGCATTGTGATGAGAAGGCCATGAAGCATTCTGATGACATGCGTCATGGAGCTTTGTGATGACAAGGGCATGGAGCATTGTGATTACAGGGATCTTGGAGCATTGTGATGAAAAGGGCATGGATTATTGTGATGAAAAAGGCATGGAGCCTAGTCATGACATGGTTCAAGGAGCATACTGACGACAAGTGTCAGGGAGCATTTTGATAACAAGTGTATTGAGCATTGTGATGACAAAGATCATGGAGCATTGTGATGAGAAGGCCATGGATAATTGTCATGATGAGCGTCATGGGGTGTTGTGATATAAGTGTTATGCAACATTGTGATCACAAGGGTTTGGTGCATTATGATGACAGAGGTCATGGAGAATATTGATTTCATTGTGATGACAATAGCCTGAAGCATTATGATGATGGGCATGGTGCATTGTGATGACAGGGTTCATGGAGCATTGAGATGAAAAGGGGCATGGAACATTGTGTTTACAGGGGTCTTGGAGCATTGTGATGACAAGGTCATGGAGCATTGTGATGAGAAGGCCATGGAAAATTCTGATGACATGCGTCATGGAGCTCTGTGATGACAAGGGCATGGAGCATTGTGATTACAGGGGCCTTCAGCATTGTGATGACAAGTGTCATGGAGCCTTGTGATTACTAGGCCATGGAACATTGTGATGGCAGGAGTCATGGTGCATTGTTATGACAGAGGTAATGGAGCATTGTGATGAGAATGGCATGGAAAATTGGTCTCAAATGTTTCATGGATTATTGTGATGAGAGTGGGCATGGAGCATTGTGATGACAAGGGTACGGAACACTATGATACATGGGTCATGCGGGATTGTAATGACAAGGGCATGGAGCATTGTGATGAGAAGGGCATCGAACATTGTGATGAGAAGTGTCATGGAGCTTTGTGATGACAAGGGCATTGAGCAATGTAATGAGAGTGTTCATGGAGCATTGTGATGACAATGACATGGAGCATTGTGATGCCAAGGGTCATGGAGCTTTGTGATGACAAGTCATGGAGCATTTTGATGACAAGTGCATGGTACATTGTGATGAGAAGGGAAGGGAGCATTTTGATGACCGTGTCATGCAGCAAATTGATGAAAAGTGTAATGGAACATTTTTATGGCAGGGGTTATAGAACATTGTGATGTCAGGGGTCTTGGAGCTTTGGGATGAAAAGGGTCATGGAGCATTTTGATGACAGGGTTTATGGAACATTGTGATGTCAGGGGTCATGGAACTTTGTGATGATAAGCGGATGTTGCTGTGTGATGACAGGGTCATGGAACATTGTGATTACAGGGGTGAGGGTGTACTGTGATGACTAGTGATGGAACACTGTGATATCACTGGTGAGAGAGCATTTTAATGAGAATTGCATGGAGCATTGTGATTACAATGTTTATGGAGCATTGCAATGACAAGGCTGTGGACCGTTGTGATGAATTGCCCGGGGCACATCATGATGACAATGGTCATGGAGCATTGATCTGACAAAGACATGGAGCATTGTGATGACAAGGGTCACAGAGAATTGTGATGAAAAGTTCATGGAGTATTGTGGTTACAAAGCTCACAGAGCCTTGTGATGACGCGGGCAGGGACCATTGTGATGACAAACGTTATGAAGCATTGTGATGACTGGGTTCATGGAGCATTCTGATGAAAGGGGTCATGGAGCATTGTGAGGACAAGGGCATGGAGCATTGTGATGACAGGGGCATGGAGCCTTGGTCTGACAAGTTTCATAGATGATTGTGATGACAGTGGACATGGTGCATTGTGATGACAAGGGCATGGAGCATTATGATGACAAGGTCATGGAGTATTGTGAAGACAGTTGTCAGGGAGCATTGTGATGACATATCTCATGGTCCATTGCGATGACAATGGCATGGAGCATTGTGATGCCAAATGTAATGGAGGATTGTGATGACAAATATAATGGAGCATTGTGATGACTAGGGCTTGGAGCATTATGATGACAAGGGCCATTGAAAATTTTCATGACAAGGTCGTGAAGCATTGTGATGACAAGGTCATGTATCATTTTGCTGACAAAGGCATGGAGCATTGTGATGACATGTGTCATGGAGCACTGTGATGAAAAGCATCACGGAGCATTGTGAATACAGTGGTCATGGAGCATTGGGATGACAAGGGCATGGATCATTGTGATGACAAGTGTCATGGAGCATTGGGCTGAAAATGTTAATGGATTATTGTGATGACAGGGGTCATGGATCACTCTGATTACAGGGGACTTGTAGCATTGTGATTACAAGAGTCCCGGATCACTGTGTTGTCAGGTGTCATGGAGTGTTGTGATGACAGTGTTCATGGATCATTGTGGTGATATTGGTCATGGAGCATTGTGATGAGAAGGTCATGGAGCATTTGGCTGAATATATTCATAGAGTATTATGATGACAGGGGTCATGGAGCATTGTGATGACAAGGGAATGGAGCATGGTGATAACAAGGTCCTGGAGCGTTGTGATGAGAAGACCATGGAGACTTGTGATGACAAGTCTCATGGAGCATTCTGATGAAAAGGGGCATGGAGCATTGTGATTACAGGGGTCTTGGAGCATTGTGATGACAAGTGCATGGAGCATGGTGATGACAATATCCTGGGGCATTGTGATGAGATGACCATAGAGAATTGTGATGACAAGTCTCATGGAGCATTCTGATGAAAAGGTGCATGGATCACTGTGACTACAGGGGACTTGGAGCATTGTGATTACAAGTGCATGGAGCATTGTGAGGAGAAGGCCATGGAACATTCTGATGACATGTGTCATGGAGCTTTGTGATGACAAGGGCATGGATCTTTGTGATTACAGGGGTCTTGGAGCATTGTGATGACAAGGGTCATGGAGCCTTGTGATGACAAGGCCGTGGAACCTTGTGATGGCATGGGTCATGGAGCATTGTTATGACAGAGGTAATGGAGCATTGTGATGAGAAGGGCATTGAGCATTGGTCTGAAATATTTCAATGATTATTGTGATGAGATTGGATATGGAGCATTGTGATGAGAAGGGCATGGAACACTGTGATACTTGGGTCATGGACAATTGTAATATCAAGGGCATGGAGCATTGTGATGAGAAGGGCATCGAGCATTGTGATGACAAGTGTCATAGAGCTTTGTGATGACAAGGGCATGGAGCAATGTGATGAGAGGGTTCATGGAGCATCGTGATGACAATGACATGGAGCATTGTGATGCCAACGGTCATGGAGTTTGTGATGACATAGTTCATGGAGCTTTTTGATGACAAGTGTGTGGTGCATTGTGATGAGAATTGCAGGGAGCATTTTGATGACAGGGTCATGCAGCAATTTGATGAAAAGTGTAAGAGAATATTTTGATGACAGGGGTTATAGAACATTGTGATGCCATGGTTCATGGAGCTTTGGGATGAAAAGTGTCATGGAGCACTTTGATGACAGGGGTTATGGAACATTGTGATGTCAGGGGTCATGGAACATTGTCCTGATAAGGGGATATAGCATTGTGATGATAGGGGTCATGGAATATTGTGATAACAGGGGTGAGGGAGGATTGTGATGACTAGTGATGGAACATTGAGACATCTCATGAGAGAGAGCATATGGATGAGAAGTGCATGGAGCATTGTGATTACAAGGTTCATGGAGCATAGCGATTACAAGGTTGTGGAACATTGTGATGAAAAGCGCATGGCACATTGTGATGACAAGGGTCCTGGAGCATTGTACTGACACAGGCATGGAGCATTGTGATGACAAGGATCACGGAGCATTGTGATGAAAAGTTCATGGAGCACTGTGGTTACATAAGTCACAGAGCCTTGTGATGATACGGGCATGGACCGTTGTGATGGCAAACGTTATGAAGCATTGTGATGACTGGAGTCACGGAACATTGTGATGAAAGGGGTCATGGAGCATTGGTCTGACAAGTTTCATAGATTATTGTGATGACAGTGGCCATGGTGCATTGTGATGACAAGGGCATGGAGCACTGTGATGAGAAGGTCATGGAGTATTGTGAAGACAGGTGTCAGGGAGAATTGTGATGATATATGTCATGGTCCATTGCGATGACAATGGCATGGAGCACTGTGGTGCCAAATGAAATGGAGGATTGTGATGACAAATATAAAGGAGCACTGTGATGACTAGGGCTTGGAGCATTATGATGAAAATGGCCATTGAGAATTTTCATGACAATGTCATGAAGCATTGTGATGACAAGGTCCTGGAGCATTGTGATGAGAAGGCCATAGAGCCTTGTGATGACAAGTCTCATGGAGCATACTGATGAAAAGGGGCATGGAGCATTGTGATTACAGGGGTCTTGGAACATTGTGATGACAAGGGCATGGAGCATTGTGAGCAGAAGACCAAGGAGCATTCTGATGGCATGTGTCATTGAGCTTTGTGATGACAAGGGCATGGAGCATTGTGATTACATGGGTCTTGGAGCATTTTGATGAAAAGGGCATGGATCATTGTGATGAAACAGGCATGGAGCCTTGTCATGACAGGGTTCAAGGAGCATACAGACAACAAGTGTCAGGGAGCATTTTGATGACAAGTGTATTGAGCATTGTGATGACAAAGGTCATGGAGCATTGTGATGAGAAGACCATGGGTAATTGTGATGACGAGCCCAATGTGAATTTGTGATGACAAGTCTTATGGAATATTGTGATCTCAAGGTTTTGGAGCATTGTTATGACAGAGGTCATGGAGCATCTTGATTTCATTGTGATGACAATAGCATGAAGCATTATGATGATGGGCATGGTGCATAGTGATAACAGGGTTCATGGATCATTGAGATGAAAAAGGGCATAGAGCATTGTGATTACAGGGTTCTTGGAGCATTGTGATGAGAAGGGTCATGGAGCCTTGTGAAGACAAGGCCATGGAACATCGTGATGGCAGGGGTCATGGAGCATTGTTATGACAGTGGTAATGGAGCATTGTGATGGCAAGGGCATGGAACATTGTGATGAGAAGGCCATGGAGCATTCTGATGACAAGTGTCATGGAGATTTTTGATGACAAGGGCATGGAGCAATGTGATGGGAGCGTACATGGAGCATTGTGATGACAATGACATGGAGCATTGTGATGCCAAGGGGCATGGATCTTTGTGATGACAAAGGTCATGGAGCATTTTGATGGCAAGGGCGTTGTGCATTGTGATGAGAAGGGCAGGGAGCATTGTGATGACATGGTCATGGAGCAATTGGATGAAATGTGTCATGGAACATTTTGATGACAGGTGTTATGGAACACTGTGATGTCAGGGGTCATCGAACATTATGATAATAAGTGCATGTAGCATTGTGATGACAGGAGTCATGGAACATTTTGATGACATGGGTGAGGGAGTATTGTGACAAATAGTGATGTCGCATTGTGATATCAGTGGTGAGAGAGCATTTTGATGAGATGTGCATGGAGCATTGTGATGACAAATTGTGGAGCACTGTGATGACAAGCGCATGGTGCATTGTGATGATCTGTGTCATGGAGCATTGTGCTGACAAGCGCATGGAGCATTGTGATGACAAGGGTCATGGAGCATTGTGCTGAGAAAGGCATAGAGCATTTTGATGACAAGGGTCAAAGAGCATTGTGATGAAAATTCATGGAAATTTGTGGTTAAAAATGTCACAGAGACAGTTGATGATGAGGACATGGACCATTTTCATGACAAAGGTCATGAATCAATGTTATGAGTGGCGTCACGGAGCATTGTGATGACAGTGGTCATGGAGCATTGTGATAACAAGGGCATGGAGCATTGTGACGACAAGGGCATGGAACATTGGTCAAATAAGTTTCATGAATTATTGCAATGACAGTGGGAATGGCGCATTGTGATGAAAGGGGCATGGAGCATTGTGATGACCAGGTCATGCAGTGTTGTGAAGACAGGTGTCATCGAGCATTGTGATGACATATGTCATGGCCCATTGTGATGACAATGCCATGGAGCATTGTGATGCCAAGTGTCATGGAGGATTCTGATGACAAAGGTAATGGAGTATTGTGATGACAATGGCTTGGAGCATTGTGATGACAAGGGTCAGGGAGCATTATGCAGACAAGTGCATGGACATTTGTGATTACAAGGGTCATGGAGCATTCTGATGACAAACTTGTGGAGTATTTTGATGACAATGGCATGGAGCATTGTGATTTAAATGGCATGGGACATTGTGATGAAAAAGGCACGGAGACTTTTCGTGACAGGGTTCAAGGAGCATTCTGACGACAAGTTTCAGGGAGCATTGTGATGACAAGTGTATTGCGAATTGTGATGGCAAAGGTCATGGAGCATTGTGATGAAAAGGGCATGGAGTATTGTGATGACAGGCATCATGGAGCGTTGTGATGACAAGTGTTATGGAACATTGTGATCACAAGGGTTTGGAGCATTGTGATGACAGAGGTCATGGATCATTTCGATTTCAAGGAGCATGGAACATTGTGATGACAAGGGAATGAAGCAATGTGACCCCAAGTTTCTTGGAGGATTGTGATGACAATGGTAATGGAATATTTTGATGACAATCACATAGAGCATTGTAATGACAAGGTCATGTAGCATTTTGCTGCAAAGGCATGGAGCATTGTGATGACAGGTGTCATGGAGTACTGTCATGACAAGCGTCATGGAGCATTGTGAATACAGGGGTTATGGCACATTGGGATGACAAGGGCAATGATCATTGTGATGACAAGTGTCATTGAGCATTGTGATGAGTAGGGAATTGAGGATTGTGATGACAAGAGTCCCAGATCATTGTGTTGTCAGGTGTCATGGAGTGTTGTGATGACAGTGGTCATGGAGAACTGTGATGATATTGGTCATGGAGCATTGCGATGACAAGGGAATGGAGCATGGTGATGACAAAGTCCTGGAGCATTGTGATGAGAAGACCATGGAGACTTTTGGTGAGAAGTCTCATGGAGCATTCTGTTGAAAAGGGGCATGGACCATTGTGATTATAGGGTTATTGGAGCATTGTGATGACAAGGGCATGGATCATGGTGATGAGAATGCCGTAGAGCATTCTGATGACATGCGTCATGGAGCTTTGTGATGACAAAGGACATGGAGCATTGTGATTACAGTGGTCTTGGGGCATTGTTATGAAAAGGGCATTGATCATTGTGATGAAAATGGCATGCAGCCTTGTCATGACAGGGTTCAAGGAGCATACTGACGACAAGTGTCAGGGGTCATAGTGATGACAAGTGTATTGAGCATTGTGATGACAAAGATCATGGAACATTGTGATGAGAAGACCATGGATAATTGTGATGACGAGCGTCATGGGCATTGTGATGACAAGTGTCATGGAGCCTTGTGATGACAAAGCCGTGGATCATTGTGATAGTAGAGTTCATGAAGCACTGTTATGACAGGTGTAATGGAGCATTTTGATGAGAAGGGCATGGAACATTGGTCTGAAATATTTCATGGATTATTGTGATGAGAGTGGGCATGGAGCATTGTGATGACAACGGCACAGAACACTGTGATACATGGGTCAGGGGTTATGAAGCTTTGTGATGGCAAGTAATGGAGCATTGTGATGACAAGGGCATGGAGCATTGTGATGACAGGGGCATGGAGCATTGTTATGACAGGGGCATGGAGCATTGGTCTGATAATTTTCATAGATTATTGTGATGACAGTGGACATAGTACATTGTGATGACAAGGGCATGGATCATTGTGAAGAGAAGGTCATGGAGTATTTTGAAGACAGGTGCCAGGGAGCATTGTGATAACATAGGTCATGGTCCATTGCGATGACAACAGCAGGTAGTATTGTGATGCCAAATGTAATGGAGGATTGTGATGACAAATATAATGGAGCATTGTGATGATTAGTGCTTGGAGCATTATGATGACAAGGGCCATTGAGAATTTTCATGACAACGTCGTGAAGCATTGTGATGAAAATGTCCTGGAGCATTGTGATGAGAAAACCATGGAGCCTTGTGATGACAAGTCTCATGGAGCATACTAATGAAAAGGGGCACGGAGCATTGTGATTACAGGGGTCTTGGCACATTTTGATGACAAGGGCATGGATCATTGTGAGCAGATGGCCAAGGAGCATTCTGATGACATGTGTCATTGAGATTTGTGATGACAAGGGCATGGAGCATTGTGATTACAGGGGTCTTGGAGCATTGTGATGAAATGGGCATGGATCATTGTGATGAAAAATGCATGGAGGCTTGTCATGACAGGGTTCAAGGAGCATACAGACAACAAGTGTCAGGGAGCATTTTGATGACAAGTGTATTGAGGATTGTGATGACAAAAGTCATGGAGCATTGTGATGAGAAACCATGGATAATTGTGATGACGAGCGTCATGTGGAATTGTGATGACAAGTGTTATGGAATATTGGGATCACAAGGGTTTGGAACATTTTTATGACAGAGGTCATGGAGCATTTTGATTTCATTGTGATGACAATAGCATGAAGCATGATGATGGGCATTGCGCATTGTGATGACAGGGTTCATGGATCATTGAGATGAAAAGGGGCATAGTTCATTGTGATTACAGGGGTCTTGGAACATTGTGATGAGAAGGGTCATGGAGCCTTGTGATGACAAGGCCATGGAACATCGTGATGGCAGGGGTCATGGAGCATTGTTATGACAGGTTTAATGGAGCATTGTGATTGTAAGGGCATGGAGAATTGTGATGAGAAGGCCATTGATCATTCTGATGACATGTGTCATGGAGCTTTATGAAGACAAGTGCATGGAGCAATGTGATGAGAGCGTTCATGGAGCAGTGTGATGACAATGACATGGAACATTGTGATGCCAAGGGTCATGGATATTTGTGACGACAAAGGTCATGGAGCATTTTGATGGCAAGGGCGCTGTGCATTTTGATGAGAAGGGCAGGGATCATTGTGATGACATGGTCATGGAGAAATTTAATGAAAAGTGTCATGGAACATTTTGATGACAGGTGTTATGGAACATTGTGATGTCAGGGGTCATGGAGCATTTTGATGAAAAGGGTCATGGAGCATTTTGATGACAGGTGTTATGGAACATTGTGATGTCATGGGTTATCGAACATTGTGATGATAAGTGCATGTAGCATTGTGATGACAGGAGTCATGGAACATTGTGATGACAGGGGTGAGGGAGTATTGTAACAAATAGTG
The DNA here is from genome assembly GCF_964341445.2 of Mesoplodon mirus. NCBI lineage: Eukaryota > Metazoa > Chordata > Mammalia > Artiodactyla > Ziphiidae > Mesoplodon > Mesoplodon mirus. Next base: position 11,688 of record NW_028294153.1, on the reverse strand, counting down.
ATGTAGCATTGTGATATCAGTGGTGAGAGAGCATTTTGATGAGAAGTGCATGGAGCATTGTGATGACAAGCTTTATGGAGCACTGTGATGACAAGATGGTGGAGCACTGTGATGACAAGCGCATGGTGCATTGTGATGACATGTGTCATGGAGCATTGTGCTGACAAGCGCCTGGAGCATTGTGATGACAAGGGTCATGGCGCATTGTGCTGAGAAAGGAATAGAGCATTTTGATGACAAGGGTCAAAGAGCATTGAGATGAAAAGTTCATGAAGCACTGTGGTTAAAATGGTCACAGAGACTGTTGATGACGAGTGCATGGACCAATGTGATGACAAAGGTCATGAAGCATTGTGATGACTGGAGTCACGGAGCATAAAGATGACAGGGGTCATGGAGCATTGTGACAACAAGGGCATGGAGCATTGTGATCACAAGGGCATGGAACACTGGTCTAATAAGTTTCATGAATTATTGCGATGAGAGTTGGAATGGCGCATTGTGATGACAAGGGCATGGAGCATTTTGATGACCAGGTCATGCAGTATTGTGATGACAGGCATCATGGAGCATTGTGATGACAAATGTTATGGAACATTGTGATCACAAGTGTTTGGAGCACTGTGATGACAGAGGTCATGGATCATTTTGATTTCAAGGAGCATGGAGCATTGTGATGAAAAGGGCATGAAGCAATGTGATCCCAAGTTTCATGGAGGATTGTGATGACAATGGAAATGGAGTGTTGTGATGACAAGCACATAGAGCATTGTAATGACAAGGTCATGTAGCATTTTGTTGACAAAGGCATGGAGCATTGTGATGACAGGTGTCATGGAGCACTGTGATGACAAGCGTCACAGAGCATTGTGTATACAGGGGTTATGGAGCATTGGGATGACAAGGGCATGGATCATTGTGTTGACAAGTGTCATGGAGCATTGTGATGACTAGGGAATGGAGCATTATGATGACAAGAGTCTCGGATCATTGTGTTGTCATGTGTCATGGAGTGTTGTGATGACAGTGGTCATGGAGAATTGTGATGATATTGGTCATGGTGCATTGCGATGACAAGGGAATGGACCATGGTGATGACAAATTCCTGCAGCATTGTGATGAGAAGACCATGGAGACTTTTGGTGAGAAGTCTCATGGAGCATTCTGTTGAAAAGGGGCATGGAGAATTGTGATTACAGGGGTCTTGGAGCATTGTGATGACAAGGGCATGAATCATGGTGATGAGAAGTCCATGGAGCATTCTGATGACATGCGTCATGGAGCTTTGTGATGACAAGGGTAGGAAGCATTGTGATTACAGGGATCTTGGAGCATTGTGATGAAATGGCATGGATTATTGTGATGAAAAAGGCATGGAGCCTTGTAATGACATGGTTCAAGGCGCATACTGACGACAACTGTCATTGAGCATTGTGATGACAAGTGTTTTGAGCATTGTGATGACAAAGATCATGGAACATTTTGATGAGAAGTCCATGGATAATTGTGATGACTAGCGTCATGCGGCATTGTGATGACAAGTTTCATGGAGCCTTGTGGTGACAAGGCCGTGTAACATTTTGATGGCAGGGGTCATGGAGCATTGTTATGACAGGGGTAATGGAGCATTTTGATGAGAACGGCATGGAACATAGGTCTGAAATATTTCATGGAGTATTGTGATGAGAGTGGCATGGTGCATTGTGATGACAAGGGCACGGAACACTGTGATACATGGGTCATGTGTCAAGGAGCTTTGTGATGAAAAATCATAGAGCATTGTGATGACAAGGGCATGGAGCATTGTGATGACAGGGACATGGAGCATTGTTATGACCGGGGCATGGAGCATTGGTTTGACAAGTTTCATAGATAATTGTGATGACAGTGGACATAGTGCATGGTGATGACAATGGCATGGAGCATTGTGAAGAGAAGCTCATGGAGTATTGTGAAGACAGGTGTCAGGGAGCATTGTGATGACATATGTCATGGTCCATTTCGATGACAATGGCAGGGAGTTATGTGATGCCAAATGTAATGGAGGATTGTGATGACGAATATATAATGGAGCATTGTGATGACTAGGGCTTAGAGCATTATGATGACAAGGGCCATTGAGAATTTTCATGACAAGGTCGTGAAGCATTGTGATGACAAGATCCTGGAGCATTGTGATGAGAGAAACATGAGGCTTTGTGATGACAAGTCTCATGGTGCATACTGATGAAAAAGGCCATGGAGCATTGTGATTACAGGGGTCTTGCCACATTGTGATGACAAGGGCATGGAGCATTGTGAGCAGAAGGCCAAGGAGCATTCTGATGACATGTGTCATTGAGCTTTGTGATGACAAGGGCATGGAGCATTGTGATGACAAGGGCATGGAGCATTGTGAGCAGAAGGCCAAGGAACATTCTGATGACATGTGTCATTGAGCTTTGTGATGACAAAGGCATGGAGCATTGTGATTACAGTGGTCTTGAAGCATTGTGATGAAAAGGGCATGGATCATTGTGATGAAAAAGGCATGGAGCCTTGTCATGACAGGTTTCAAGGAGCTTACATAAAACAAGTGTCAGGGAGAATTTTGAAGACAAGTGTTTTGAGCATTGTGATGACAAAGGTCATGGAACATTCTGATGAGAAGACCATGGATTACTGTGATGACGAGCGTCATGGGTCATTGTGATGACAAGTGTTATGGAATATTGTGATCACAAGGGTTTTGAGCATTGTTATGACAGAGGTCATGGAGCATTTTGATTTCATTGTGATGACAATAGCATGAAGCATTATGATGATGGGCATGGTGCATTGTGATGACAGGGTTCATGGATCATTGAGATGAAAAGGGGCATAGAGCATTGTGATTACAGGGTTCTTGGAGCATTGTGATGAGAAGGGTGATCGAGCCTTGTGATGACAAGGCCATGGAATATCGTGATGGCAGGGGTCATGGAGCATTGGTATGAAAGTGGTAATGGAGCATTGTGATGGCAAGGGCATGGAGCATTGTGATGAGAAGGCCACAGAGCATTCTGATGACATGTGTCATGGAGCTTTGTGAAGATAAGTGCATGGAGCAATGTAATGAGAGTGTTCATGGAGCATTGTGATGACAATGACATGGAGCATTGTGATGAGAAGGCCATGAAGCATTCTGATGACATGCGTCATGGAGCTTTGTGATGACAAGGGCATGGAGCATTGTGATTACAGGGATCTTGGAGCATTGTGATGAAAAGGGCATGGATTATTGTGATGAAAAAGGCATGGAGCCTAGTCATGACATGGTTCAAGGAGCATACTGACGACAAGTGTCAGGGAGCATTTTGATAACAAGTGTATTGAGCATTGTGATGACAAAGATCATGGAGCATTGTGATGAGAAGGCCATGGATAATTGTCATGATGAGCGTCATGGGGTGTTGTGATATAAGTGTTATGCAACATTGTGATCACAAGGGTTTGGTGCATTATGATGACAGAGGTCATGGAGAATATTGATTTCATTGTGATGACAATAGCCTGAAGCATTATGATGATGGGCATGGTGCATTGTGATGACAGGGTTCATGGAGCATTGAGATGAAAAGGGGCATGGAACATTGTGTTTACAGGGGTCTTGGAGCATTGTGATGACAAGGTCATGGAGCATTGTGATGAGAAGGCCATGGAAAATTCTGATGACATGCGTCATGGAGCTCTGTGATGACAAGGGCATGGAGCATTGTGATTACAGGGGCCTTCAGCATTGTGATGACAAGTGTCATGGAGCCTTGTGATTACTAGGCCATGGAACATTGTGATGGCAGGAGTCATGGTGCATTGTTATGACAGAGGTAATGGAGCATTGTGATGAGAATGGCATGGAAAATTGGTCTCAAATGTTTCATGGATTATTGTGATGAGAGTGGGCATGGAGCATTGTGATGACAAGGGTACGGAACACTATGATACATGGGTCATGCGGGATTGTAATGACAAGGGCATGGAGCATTGTGATGAGAAGGGCATCGAACATTGTGATGAGAAGTGTCATGGAGCTTTGTGATGACAAGGGCATTGAGCAATGTAATGAGAGTGTTCATGGAGCATTGTGATGACAATGACATGGAGCATTGTGATGCCAAGGGTCATGGAGCTTTGTGATGACAAGTCATGGAGCATTTTGATGACAAGTGCATGGTACATTGTGATGAGAAGGGAAGGGAGCATTTTGATGACCGTGTCATGCAGCAAATTGATGAAAAGTGTAATGGAACATTTTTATGGCAGGGGTTATAGAACATTGTGATGTCAGGGGTCTTGGAGCTTTGGGATGAAAAGGGTCATGGAGCATTTTGATGACAGGGTTTATGGAACATTGTGATGTCAGGGGTCATGGAACTTTGTGATGATAAGCGGATGTTGCTGTGTGATGACAGGGTCATGGAACATTGTGATTACAGGGGTGAGGGTGTACTGTGATGACTAGTGATGGAACACTGTGATATCACTGGTGAGAGAGCATTTTAATGAGAATTGCATGGAGCATTGTGATTACAATGTTTATGGAGCATTGCAATGACAAGGCTGTGGACCGTTGTGATGAATTGCCCGGGGCACATCATGATGACAATGGTCATGGAGCATTGATCTGACAAAGACATGGAGCATTGTGATGACAAGGGTCACAGAGAATTGTGATGAAAAGTTCATGGAGTATTGTGGTTACAAAGCTCACAGAGCCTTGTGATGACGCGGGCAGGGACCATTGTGATGACAAACGTTATGAAGCATTGTGATGACTGGGTTCATGGAGCATTCTGATGAAAGGGGTCATGGAGCATTGTGAGGACAAGGGCATGGAGCATTGTGATGACAGGGGCATGGAGCCTTGGTCTGACAAGTTTCATAGATGATTGTGATGACAGTGGACATGGTGCATTGTGATGACAAGGGCATGGAGCATTATGATGACAAGGTCATGGAGTATTGTGAAGACAGTTGTCAGGGAGCATTGTGATGACATATCTCATGGTCCATTGCGATGACAATGGCATGGAGCATTGTGATGCCAAATGTAATGGAGGATTGTGATGACAAATATAATGGAGCATTGTGATGACTAGGGCTTGGAGCATTATGATGACAAGGGCCATTGAAAATTTTCATGACAAGGTCGTGAAGCATTGTGATGACAAGGTCATGTATCATTTTGCTGACAAAGGCATGGAGCATTGTGATGACATGTGTCATGGAGCACTGTGATGAAAAGCATCACGGAGCATTGTGAATACAGTGGTCATGGAGCATTGGGATGACAAGGGCATGGATCATTGTGATGACAAGTGTCATGGAGCATTGGGCTGAAAATGTTAATGGATTATTGTGATGACAGGGGTCATGGATCACTCTGATTACAGGGGACTTGGAGCATTGTGATTACAAGAGTCCCGGATCACTGTGTTGTCAGGTGTCATGGAGTGTTGTGATGACAGTGTTCATGGATCATTGTGGTGATATTGGTCATGGAGCATTGTGATGAGAAGGTCATGGAGCATTTGGCTGAATATATTCATAGAGTATTATGATGACAGGGGTCATGGAGCATTGTGATGACAAGGGAATGGAGCATGGTGATAACAAGGTCCTGGAGCGTTGTGATGAGAAGACCATGGAGACTTGTGATGACAAGTCTCATGGAGCATTCTGATGAAAAGGGGCATGGAGCATTGTGATTACAGGGGTCTTGGAGCATTGTGATGACAAGTGCATGGAGCATGGTGATGACAATATCCTGGGGCATTGTGATGAGATGACCATAGAGAATTGTGATGACAAGTCTCATGGAGCATTCTGATGAAAAGGTGCATGGATCACTGTGACTACAGGGGACTTGGAGCATTGTGATTACAAGTGCATGGAGCATTGTGAGGAGAAGGCCATGGAACATTCTGATGACATGTGTCATGGAGCTTTGTGATGACAAGGGCATGGATCTTTGTGATTACAGGGGTCTTGGAGCATTGTGATGACAAGGGTCATGGAGCCTTGTGATGACAAGGCCGTGGAACCTTGTGATGGCATGGGTCATGGAGCATTGTTATGACAGAGGTAATGGAGCATTGTGATGAGAAGGGCATTGAGCATTGGTCTGAAATATTTCAATGATTATTGTGATGAGATTGGATATGGAGCATTGTGATGAGAAGGGCATGGAACACTGTGATACTTGGGTCATGGACAATTGTAATATCAAGGGCATGGAGCATTGTGATGAGAAGGGCATCGAGCATTGTGATGACAAGTGTCATAGAGCTTTGTGATGACAAGGGCATGGAGCAATGTGATGAGAGGGTTCATGGAGCATCGTGATGACAATGACATGGAGCATTGTGATGCCAACGGTCATGGAGTTTGTGATGACATAGTTCATGGAGCTTTTTGATGACAAGTGTGTGGTGCATTGTGATGAGAATTGCAGGGAGCATTTTGATGACAGGGTCATGCAGCAATTTGATGAAAAGTGTAAGAGAATATTTTGATGACAGGGGTTATAGAACATTGTGATGCCATGGTTCATGGAGCTTTGGGATGAAAAGTGTCATGGAGCACTTTGATGACAGGGGTTATGGAACATTGTGATGTCAGGGGTCATGGAACATTGTCCTGATAAGGGGATATAGCATTGTGATGATAGGGGTCATGGAATATTGTGATAACAGGGGTGGGGGAGGATTGTGATGACTAGTGATGGAACATTGAGACATCTCATGAGAGAGAGCATATGGATGAGAAGTGCATGGAGCATTGTGATTACAAGGTTCATGGAGCATAGCGATTACAAGGTTGTGGAACATTGTGATGAAAAGCGCATGGCACATTGTGATGACAAGGGTCCTGGAGCATTGTACTGACACAGGCATGGAGCATTGTGATGACAAGGATCACGGAGCATTGTGATGAAAAGTTCATGGAGCACTGTGGTTACATAAGTCACAGAGCCTTGTGATGATACGGGCATGGACCGTTGTGATGGCAAACGTTATGAAGCATTGTGATGACTGGAGTCACGGAACATTGTGATGAAAGGGGTCATGGAGCATTGGTCTGACAAGTTTCATAGATTATTGTGATGACAGTGGCCATGGTGCATTGTGATGACAAGGGCATGGAGCACTGTGATGAGAAGGTCATGGAGTATTGTGAAGACAGGTGTCAGGGAGAATTGTGATGATATATGTCATGGTCCATTGCGATGACAATGGCATGGAGCACTGTGGTGCCAAATGAAATGGAGGATTGTGATGACAAATATAAAGGAGCACTGTGATGACTAGGGCTTGGAGCATTATGATGAAAATGGCCATTGAGAATTTTCATGACAATGTCATGAAGCATTGTGATGACAAGGTCCTGGAGCATTGTGATGAGAAGGCCATAGAGCCTTGTGATGACAAGTCTCATGGAGCATACTGATGAAAAGGGGCATGGAGCATTGTGATTACAGGGGTCTTGGAACATTGTGATGACAAGGGCATGGAGCATTGTGAGCAGAAGACCAAGGAGCATTCTGATGGCATGTGTCATTGAGCTTTGTGATGACAAGGGCATGGAGCATTGTGATTACATGGGTCTTGGAGCATTTTGATGAAAAGGGCATGGATCATTGTGATGAAACAGGCATGGAGCCTTGTCATGACAGGGTTCAAGGAGCATACAGACAACAAGTGTCAGGGAGCATTTTGATGACAAGTGTATTGAGCATTGTGATGACAAAGGTCATGGAGCATTGTGATGAGAAGACCATGGGTAATTGTGATGACGAGCCCAATGTGAATTTGTGATGACAAGTCTTATGGAATATTGTGATCTCAAGGTTTTGGAGCATTGTTATGACAGAGGTCATGGAGCATCTTGATTTCATTGTGATGACAATAGCATGAAGCATTATGATGATGGGCATGGTGCATAGTGATAACAGGGTTCATGGATCATTGAGATGAAAAAGGGCATAGAGCATTGTGATTACAGGGTTCTTGGAGCATTGTGATGAGAAGGGTCATGGAGCCTTGTGAAGACAAGGCCATGGAACATCGTGATGGCAGGGGTCATGGAGCATTGTTATGACAGTGGTAATGGAGCATTGTGATGGCAAGGGCATGGAACATTGTGATGAGAAGGCCATGGAGCATTCTGATGACAAGTGTCATGGAGATTTTTGATGACAAGGGCATGGAGCAATGTGATGAGAGCGTACATGGAGCATTGTGATGACAATGACATGGAGCATTGTGATGCCAAGGGGCATGGATCTTTGTGATGACAAAGGTCATGGAGCATTTTGATGGCAAGGGCGTTGTGCATTGTGATGAGAAGGGCAGGGAGCATTGTGATGACATGGTCATGGAGCAATTGGATGAAATGTGTCATGGAACATTTTGATGACAGGTGTTATGGAACACTGTGATGTCAGGGGTCATCGAACATTATGATAATAAGTGCATGTAGCATTGTGATGACAGGAGTCATGGAACATTTTGATGACATGGGTGAGGGAGTATTGTGACAAATAGTGATGTCGCATTGTGATATCAGTGGTGAGAGAGCATTTTGATGAGATGTGCATGGAGCATTGTGATGACAAATTGTGGAGCTCTGTGATGACAAGCGCATGGTGCATTGTGATGATCTGTGTCATGGAGCATTGTGCTGACAAGCGCATGGAGCATTGTGATGACAAGGGTCATGGAGCATTGTGCTGAGAAAGGCATAGAGCATTTTGATGACAAGGGTCAAAGAGCATTGTGATGAAAATTCATGGAAATTTGTGGTTAAAAATGTCACAGAGACAGTTGATGATGAGGACATGGACCATTTTCATGACAAAGGTCATGAATCAATGTTATGAGTGGCGTCACGGAGCATTGTGATGACAGTGGTCATGGAGCATTGTGATAACAAGGGCATGGAGCATTGTGACGACAAGGGCATGGAACATTGGTCAAATAAGTTTCATGAATTATTGCAATGACAGTGGGAATGGCGCATTGTGATGAAAGGGGCATGGAGCATTGTGATGACCAGGTCATGCAGTGTTGTGAAGACAGGTGTCATCGAGCATTGTGATGACATATGTCATGGCCCATTGTGATGACAATGCCATGGAGCATTGTGATGCCAAGTGTCATGGAGGATTCTGATGACAAAGGTAATGGAGTATTGTGATGACAATGGCTTGGAGCATTGTGATGACAAGGGTCAGGGAGCATTATGCAGACAAGTGCATGGACATTTGTGATTACAAGGGTCATGGAGCATTCTGATGACAAACTTGTGGAGTATTTTGATGACAATGGCATGGAGCATTGTGATTTAAATGGCATGGGACATTGTGATGAAAAAGGCACGGAGACTTTTCGTGACAGGGTTCAAGGAGCATTCTGACGACAAGTTTCAGGGAGCATTGTGATGACAAGTGTATTGCGAATTGTGATGGCAAAGGTCATGGAGCATTGTGATGAAAAGGGCATGGAGTATTGTGATGACAGGCATCATGGAGCGTTGTGATGACAAGTGTTATGGAACATTGTGATCACAAGGGTTTGGAGCATTGTGATGACAGAGGTCATGGATCATTTCGATTTCAAGGAGCATGGAACATTGTGATGACAAGGGAATGAAGCAATGTGACCCCAAGTTTCTTGGAGGATTGTGATGACAATGGTAATGGAATATTTTGATGACAATCACATAGAGCATTGTAATGACAAGGTCATGTAGCATTTTGCTGCAAAGGCATGGAGCATTGTGATGACAGGTGTCATGGAGTACTGTCATGACAAGCGTCATGGAGCATTGTGAATACAGGGGTTATGGCACATTGGGATGACAAGGGCAATGATCATTGTGATGACAAGTGTCATTGAGCATTGTGATGAGTAGGGAATTGAGGATTGTGATGACAAGAGTCCCAGATCATTGTGTTGTCAGGTGTCATGGAGTGTTGTGATGACAGTGGTCATGGAGAACTGTGATGATATTGGTCATGGAGCATTGCGATGACAAGGGAATGGAGCATGGTGATGACAAAGTCCTGGAGCATTGTGATGAGAAGACCATGGAGACTTTTGGTGAGAAGTCTCATGGAGCATTCTGTTGAAAAGGGGCATGGACCATTGTGATTATAGGGTTATTGGAGCATTGTGATGACAAGGGCATGGATCATGGTGATGAGAATGCCGTAGAGCATTCTGATGACATGCGTCATGGAGCTTTGTGATGACAAAGGACATGGAGCATTGTGATTACAGTGGTCTTGGGGCATTGTTATGAAAAGGGCATTGATCATTGTGATGAAAATGGCATGCAGCCTTGTCATGACAGGGTTCAAGGAGCATACTGACGACAAGTGTCAGGGGTCATAGTGATGACAAGTGTATTGAGCATTGTGATGACAAAGATCATGGAACATTGTGATGAGAAGACCATGGATAATTGTGATGACGAGCGTCATGGGCATTGTGATGACAAGTGTCATGGAGCCTTGTGATGACAAAGCCGTGGATCATTGTGATAGTAGAGTTCATGAAGCACTGTTATGACAGGTGTAATGGAGCATTTTGATGAGAAGGGCATGGAACATTGGTCTGAAATATTTCATGGATTATTGTGATGAGAGTGGGCATGGAGCATTGTGATGACAACGGCACAGAACACTGTGATACATGGGTCAGGGGTTATGAAGCTTTGTGATGGCAAGTAATGGAGCATTGTGATGACAAGGGCATGGAGCATTGTGATGACAGGGGCATGGAGCATTGTTATGACAGGGGCATGGAGCATTGGTCTGATAATTTTCATAGATTATTGTGATGACAGTGGACATAGTACATTGTGATGACAAGGGCATGGATCATTGTGAAGAGAAGGTCATGGAGTATTTTGAAGACAGGTGCCAGGGAGCATTGTGATAACATAGGTCATGGTCCATTGCGATGACAACAGCAGGTAGTATTGTGATGCCAAATGTAATGGAGGATTGTGATGACAAATATAATGGAGCATTGTGATGATTAGTGCTTGGAGCATTATGATGACAAGGGCCATTGAGAATTTTCATGACAACGTCGTGAAGCATTGTGATGAAAATGTCCTGGAGCATTGTGATGAGAAAACCATGGAGCCTTGTGATGACAAGTCTCATGGAGCATACTAATGAAAAGGGGCACGGAGCATTGTGATTACAGGGGTCTTGGCACATTTTGATGACAAGGGCATGGATCATTGTGAGCAGATGGCCAAGGAGCATTCTGATGACATGTGTCATTGAGATTTGTGATGACAAGGGCATGGAGCATTGTGATTACAGGGGTCTTGGAGCATTGTGATGAAATGGGCATGGATCATTGTGATGAAAAATGCATGGAGGCTTGTCATGACAGGGTTCAAGGAGCATACAGACAACAAGTGTCAGGGAGCATTTTGATGACAAGTGTATTGAGGATTGTGATGACAAAAGTCATGGAGCATTGTGATGAGAAACCATGGATAATTGTGATGACGAGCGTCATGTGGCATTGTGATGACAAGTGTTATGGAATATTGGGATCACAAGGGTTTGGAACATTTTTATGACAGAGGTCATGGAGCATTTTGATTTCATTGTGATGACAATAGCATGAAGCATGATGATGGGCA
>NW_028294154.1:0-37155 GCF_964341445.2 Mesoplodon mirus | reverse complement strand
ATATGAAGCTCCCTCTGCCAATCCTTTTTCGACAGCTAACGATCCGTGTCGGACCTTTATGGTTGAAACGGTTTCAATCTGTGCTTAACCTGACAATCTACCGTACACCCTATATCGTTTTATGTGAATTTGAACAAATTGTGCACGGAAATCGATGCCTTCAAAGAATCTATGGTCGGATTCAACGTTTATATTAGATAATGTAAATGTGTGATGGTTTTTCACATTGGAATCCAGCGACTGAAATGGAACGAACATGTGAGTTCAACATGGCAAAGAGCATGGTTGACAAAATCTTAATAAAAATTCTAAGCTCAGAGGTACTCATGTTCGATGTCTTGAATTGGCTTATGCAGCTTTGGAACTGCATGAGCCACAGGTACTACATAATAACTTGTGTTCTATCTTCAGGAATTGCAAATGGACAATAAGAGGTGATGGTAATAATTAAAGAGCCGCATTGACTGGATTGCAGACATTGGAGAGAGTCTACCACGTCCGCTCGTAGCTACTATGAGTTCTTGATCTCTGGGTAAATTATTTAATGCATCCAGAAAATCAGTTTTAGAGATCATCTACACATTCTATTGTGCTCCACATATTAATCTATCCGATAATGTTCTTGATTTTTTTCAGTTTACACAAACAGTTCATATACGGCAGATTCCTTCGCTAACTTATGTGAGTTTTATCACATCATTATTATAGTTCTTCCAAAACATAACCCTAATATTTTAGTAGTCTTTCTTTTCATCTAATCAACCAGGGATTGAGAAGAATTAGGCCGTTATTTTTTCTATTTTTGGATAGAGGGCAAGTTACGGGTAGCTCACCAAGCTGTACCAGACTGAATACTGGACTTTTTTAAACGAAGGTAGCGTTTGTTGTGATCATCCACATCATAAAAATAAGGAACGAACAACTTGAACCTTAATGCGTTATCTACATGAAAAATAATGTGGTTGCTAATCATCAACTACTAAGGCAAATGAATAGTGACCGATTTCGACAGTTCATAGGGTTACAATCAATCTTCGATTGAACCCAAAGAATGCAATGTTCATAACAAGCAGCTAGGTCGCCGGTGGAGGAATCTCGCTTTTTTTTCTTTTGAGAGATTCAATAAATCGGTGGCTGTTGTATATAATATCAGCTACTTCGTAACAGGCAAAAATGTCCATGCCAATTCTTTCATCTCCTTCCTCAACTATTTCGACGGCTAGCTGCTTTTAAATGGGAGAGTATCGAAGCATTCTTCATATGATATTTGTGTTATGTCTGTAATCGCGACTGTTTATAAGCTCGAAAAGGTTATTTTTAACTCAATAGCTGGTTACTGCCATTCCAATAACTATTAGTTCGAGCTGTTTTCTATCTTTTTCTTCCTTCATTTTTATTATAACTTGTCTAAGTTATGTTTTCTCGTATGAACACGACAATGTTAGTAAGTATTCTGTTGACATTCTGAACGTAGTGATTGGAATATCGTCGAAAATAATTTGTAGTGTCAAACTATCTGAAGAATCGTACTATTCGACGTGAAGAAATGGAGAAAAACATGAGCATTATTGTATTAAATAGAGAGTAGTCCTTGTTTTACTAGTGCTATTATGGAGAGGGGTTTTTGTTCTTTAGCTGTTCTGCTAGAGATTTTTTCTTCCAGGAGTTTGATCAATTATATACAGAAGCGAAATACTTTGTTTTTTAAGAAACAACTATACTAACAAGAAGTCACTCTCGTCCATGATTTGATTTAAATATATCCTTTGCTTATTGTTGTAATATTTCTCCGATCCAAAGAAGACCGCCACTTAAAAAAATTTTCCAGCTCGATCTCATTCACCAAATGCGATCTTCCTCCGTGGGCCAACGTGGAGAAGCCAAACTCTGTGTTGTATCCTTCTGATGTTCAATATTTTTGGCAGAGGAATGCAAATAGCAGATTTTCAGAAGTTAAATGCTTTGCATCGCCGTGTTATGTTTAACCTATTTTAACAATTTAGTCTTCCTTATGAACTTATTACTGGTATCTGACCGGAAAAGTTATTTTGTGCACTGAATAGTATGTAAGGAACTTTATGAGGAATTGCCATTAAATCTCTATTTATTTAACCGTTATTAATTGCAATTGTAGTGTCAAAGTATTAGAACGACTGTTGTTAATTTTGAAAGAGAGAGAATTATGCCACATATATGGGTAAAGGCAAATGAGCCGATAGGTGCTATTTTTATTGAGTTTTGTGAAGGAATATTTACGGTTTTGTCCCCGAGTGACGTTACTAATCTATCGATTATAAAAGATTGTTCAAGTTATTATGACTTATTACAGTAATGTGTAGTATTTTCTGTTAAGAAATCCTGTTTTACAGACGGAGAAAATATACTGCCTAATTACTGTAAACTATAATTACTGTAATGATAAAGGAGAGTGTCAACACTGAACACCTTGTCCTTTATCCTTTAATGAGCAAGAATTATCTATCAATGTAAGAAGAAAAAACCAGGAAATGAGCAGAAGCAATTCGGATAGTTGTCTAGTTTTTTTTCTTATAAAGTGTTCGCTTAGAGCATCAGTAGAGCCGAAATTTACTACGAACTATCGTCTTCGACTAGACATTTGTTGGAAAATATGTCGCCTCGGAGTCGCCCATTGCCACTTGACAAATATCGTTACGAATTAGAGCTAGTCGAATTGGAAGATTCAATATTATCAGTAACAAAATCTCAACATATTCCTCAATTTTAAGCAATGCCATAGTATTTTTATACATTCATTAGCTCTATAATGACCTTTATAATGACTTTGTTATGATGACTTTTTCTAGACGTTTGATGACAAAAATGCTTATTTCTCTTTCGTCTGGACAAAGACAACTTCATAACGAGAATTGTGGGTGAAAACTATTTTTGACATAGGTTCAAAGGAATAGATTTTTCCTATTCGTAGAGTCACGTGAAATATAAGAAATGATTTGGTATTGGCATATAAACTGAAATTTTTCTTGCCTCATGCAATTGCGCAAGACAAATTAGGCGGGTACCGATGTATTAGGCGACAGCGATAAAAAAATAGGTGCGTTCTTCCAGAGAGTTTTTGAATAGGTTGAAGTATAAATGCAAAGAATTTATTCAATATGTGTTATCTATTGTCCGATCGAATGTTGGGCATTTGTTTGTGTTTAATATGTTTGTTGTATTCTAAATTTAGCTCTTTCCATAATAATGTGATAGATACTTGCCGCTAAAGAAGTAGCTGTGCTGTGCTGCATTTTCATTTATTGTGTTTCAGCTCATTTAGAACTAAGGCGTTCAACGTAAGCATGGCAACAAAATTGATGTTTGGTCAGAACCTCACACCATCCTGGATGAATCTTATGAAAACTAATTTCTTAATAACTTATAAAAAATGGTACGTTTTAATAGAATCAATGAACCATTTTATTGTTTCTCACATGATCTATTCCGATAGTGTAAACCCATTAGAATTTGAATTTTCATCGGTAATTAGTTTTTTTATAGTTAAGGAGATGATTATAACTACCATGTGACAGTATAGAGTACGCATAAATTGCAGGCAATTTTCCATTTTCAAAAAACATCCATCCACGTCTCCTACGAAAATGAACACGGTTAGTGGATCGAGATGGAAGAAAGTATTTGAATTTAGTGAACTTGCTGTCAGTTATAGGAAAAATGTAGTCGCAACATTAGATGCTTCTAAAATGACGATTCAAACGAATTTAGATAAACTGTTATAACCATATACCAATTTTACACGTAATGATTACTTTCAGTAGAATACTATACTGTTGAAGTATTTATTTTATTCAAATACATTTCTTAAGAAATGAAAATAAAACGAGAATATAACAAGATAGGCTATCTAGCCGAAATGTTTTACTTTGGTTTTACTACGCTGAATGAACTGATGGAATTCTAGCTGGTGAAAAGAGTTAAACGAAAAAGCTAGTAAAATATTTCCATTGTCTCCAGAATTCGTTGAGAGACAGAGACGTGAGAAATGTAGAAAAGAAATGGATTCGTCTGAATGAAAGAAAGAAAAGGTATGCAATTTGGACTTTTGTTTTGTCCTTAAAGCTGTAATGACGAACAATGAAAGCGGAATTGATAACCCGTGATCCTGGTAATGATCGAGTGGCATAGACTACCAAAATGAAGTTTTGTATTCTTACTAGTGGCGTATCATAGTTGTCCAGCGGATTCTGATCAAATGATGAAGATGAAAAACATCGCAGTCGACTGTCGTTGATTTTTGTCGTTTTTGGTGAGAATACACCTTTGGGTAGCTCGTAGGCTGTACATAGGTTTAATATTGACCTACCTTCCCGATTAAAATTTTAAACTTCTTATGAGCTTGAGAGTCATCCTGTTAACGGGTGAACGTCAACTACCAAACTGCAGTTAAACTTAGAAATACTTCCTTATCACACTACCCTGCATCGTTATTTCTCTCCTGTGACGTTTTTTACTTAATTTTTATTATTATCTAGCAAATTCCAGTTTTTCCATCTTTGGAAAAAAAGCATGAAATATGGTTGATTCAAGGGCTTTATGCATCCAGTATTTGATGAGTTCATCCCTGATCCCGGGATTTATGATGGCATGCTTACCTTAGATTAAAATGAGCAACGATCGTGCGAAAGAAAAGGTCAGCTTAGCTGCCTAGGTTTTGGTGCAATGCTCCGATATTCAACTTTTGCGATTTTCGTAATAAACATATTTATTTTACTTTAACGCTTTATTCCGGGGTTCTGTTGTTGAACCGGCGGCGATGTTCAGGCCCGATGACCGAAGTGAAATCGGCTCGAGATGGCTGCTGATTCCGAAAAGTGATGAAAAATTATCGGAAGTTGCTGAGTGTTATATGTTTGAACAATTTCGTGGTTAGTTACGGTTTTTTACAAGCTTTGGCCTACCACATTGAATACTGTTACAACTTTGTGCCGAAGCCATATATTTTGGAATATTAGATTTGTCAATACATTGTCAATAGATCAGTTTAACAGTATTGTTCGTGAGCAAGTTTCCTTCGTTTTTTTGGTAGTTCCAAATGACGAAAGTCCAATTGACAGAATTTCTATTCCTCCTTTTGGATAATATGCGTAGGTGCATAAAGAGTAAAACTTCTGCAAATATATAGAAAATGACTATACAATGTAAAAAATGAGCCAAAACTGTTTTCAGATTTACCCCGTTCGAATCGATACAAAAGGTTCAAGTCGTCCTTAGGCAGCGGACAACTCTCATACCCTGCTATGAGGCCATGCACGACATTTATATAGCAAAGGTGTTATTTTTGTATGTTTTCTTCTTTTTTCATTCTTTCTTTTTCGTACCCATGCACCACCTTGTTCGTTGGAAGCGCTACTTACACATATGGCTTAAGAAAATTTGCATAAAATGCTGAACTTTAATGCTAATGTTTTCCAAAGGCGCAAAGTTGACATGGAATGTCGCAAAGTGTGTGAGGAGCTGATAGAACTGTTCGAGGATCGCTCCTAAAGTTCATGAAACACAGAAGATTTTTGTGGATTCTGAGAGTGACAAAGAAGACGTTGTAGTTCTTCATTTAATAATCCACGTGGGTGGACGACCATCGTTAGATCGTTTCTCCATTAATAGTGTATGGTCAACTGGACGACGATCAAGCGGCTGCACAGCACTGCCACTAGGAAGCACCAACGAAAGAACTTCCAGGTAAAAATTTTCAGGATCGTTTAGTACCAATTCTGCTGAAATCTTGAAGTCCGTAAATATTTTTTTACTACTTTTAAGTTATATGATTTGATATAGAACTGATAGTAACTGGTAGGATTTTTCTTCACTTTGAAGAAGATCTCTGCATATTGAAATGGTTAGTTGTGTAAATATGTTTCTTTTAAACGGCACCAGTTCACTATTGATCGCGCTTACAATATTTTTCTTCCATTCTTTCACCTAATATTTTCATGTGTCTCTTTGTAAGCGTATATATTCACATGTTTTGTTCATACACTTACACATCCATATTCTGTGTAGATCCAGAATATTTATCAACGTGCTTGTCTCCTTCTTGCTGTGTTGTTTGCATTTTTCTATCTGAATCTTTCCGTACATGCCTCGGTCTCTAAGAGACCTGTCACGTATAAAATACATCCACTTGGACGGTGCGATTGCGCTGTAATTCGTTTCACTTATGATTGTTAGTTAACTGCTTAAAACTTTTTTGCAACATTTCTTTTTCGTTCAAGAACCGAAGGTTATTGCAAAGCTTTTATTCCGCAAAGGTTTCGCGCTTTCCTCTTAATCGGACTCATTGATTCGAATCCTCCTTCCACAGTTTTTCTTTTGCTCGTCGTGGTCGCATGGAGTCGAGTCGTGTTGTGGAACACCGATCGATTACATTCTTGATTAAATTATTTATCCGAGGTTAAGTAAAAATCGGTATTGAGTTTTTGCAGCAATTCTGCATTTATTTAATAACTTGTCAAAATCATCAGCAATAATGGGATGGTACCAGGAAGATATTTTCTACACTTTGTAATTTACAAAAGCCTTTTGAGCAAGGTGATTAACTATTAATTTGACTGGTAATTGATTGCTCTTCCACTCCAATCGCTATGATGAATCGCGGTTATCGTGTGGATTTAATGGTGTAAAAATACCTAAATATACCCAATATAAACCCAAAAAACATTTCAGAATGTTGAAAGCAGTATTTTCGTATTGTACACGATAGCTACCTAGAGCAATAGAGCTAGTTAACACCTAAGGTCTGACGTCGAATTTCTCCTATTGTGAACG
The DNA here is from genome assembly GCF_964341445.2 of Mesoplodon mirus. Taxonomy (NCBI): domain Eukaryota; kingdom Metazoa; phylum Chordata; class Mammalia; order Artiodactyla; family Ziphiidae; genus Mesoplodon; species Mesoplodon mirus. The sequence continues at coordinate 30,351 of NW_028294154.1, read as the reverse complement.
TGCGATGCTTCATTTTTTCTCGCGCACGCGCTGTGAATAGAAATTTCTTCATGACGGCTTGGGCGTATTAAAGGAAACTTACTCACGTTGGACTTTATGTTCTAAATCCGTTTTTAGGTTGTGTGTTGTACTAAAAAATTCTATTTATGTCTTTTCAGATGTGGAGAACTCTTTGAGCGACGGAAAATGCAGCATTTTCCTTCCGTGAACACGCTCATCTTATAATGAAGTTTATTGTAACGAAGGGAATTCTTGGTGTGTGATTTTTTTCCTTTAGTAGATTTCCGTTATCGGTAGCATTGATTAGTTGGGTTGTTGGTAGTGATGCTACTTAATGTTGTCTATTGCTTTATAAACTTAGTTTATTACATTCTGCCAGTGCTAGCTTTCAGACAGCTGCACACATTAAATTAAATAAGTTGAGTTCTTAAGAACTTGGTTACTTGAGAGAGTCTTAGATGGGATTTCGCCTTTTATGTATCTAACTTTTGAGGTACTATTTTCTTTTTAAAGCTGCTCAAAATTTACTATTTGAAGAAGCTCATATTTTCACGATTCTAACATACGTGCACCAAGCGCTCTCATTATTAACGAATGCTACAACTGTGTCATTCTGAGCCGAATCCTACTTATTCAATTGCTTTTCATCGTGACTGAAAGAAGGGAATTTGGAAAAGCCTAGCATTACGGGGGATTAAGACATTGATATCTTACCCGAAAATAATCTCCAGATTTTGATGATTTCTTGCGTTAATTATTAGAATTGAAAATGGGATGCGTTTGCTTGAAGCTATAAGGATACATTTTTGTTAGAATTTCATGTAAATGGCTAATAGATTACGAAGAACGAGCTTCTTAGGTTTTTGATGACGAATTTGAAGGCCGATTGACACAGGAATATTCTGGGCCATTTGGTTGATTTGTCATCTGTAAACTATCATCCGGATTTGCAGGTATTTTTCTAAGACATCATTGTGTAATGGTTGTGAAGTGGGTTATGCTCATCACATGGACTCGTTACTTCTGTTCGAGAGCCATGCAGATTATCATATTTTTCTTCTATGATCGTCGCTCAAAAGTCTCCTTTTCCGGACGGTGTCCTGACGCGCATGACCACCAGGGAGAGACTCGGCCGCTTACGGCTTTTTTCCATCTTTTTGTAGTTAAGACACATTGTCTACAACCTGCAGTTTTGCTACACCTTAAGACATCATCGCTACTCTTCGATCATTCGGGTAGGTTGGAACTTAAGCTTCTCTCAACTTTGTTGCACCTGGCCTTTGTTACATCTCGAGAATGCTGTTGTTAATTAATGCTTTTACGTACAATTTAAAACCTTTGCGGTGCAGAAATTCTAAGGTAGCATTTTTGACTATTATTTGAGCAGTCCAGGCGAAAATACTTGTTGTCCTGGTCGCAGCTAATGCTCATCCATTTTTTGAAGTTTTTTTTAAAGATATGGCTAACTGAGGGCTCATCTGTATGCATTCTGTATTTCAAGCATAAACAAGCCATGTGGACCTTGAATTTATTTATTGTTTGACAGAAAGTCTTCATAGTAGACCTTTCATATATTTACTCCTCCAGTTCGGTTGGGCCTCTTTTCGCTTTTCAACTTGTGGTGGGTGATCTGATTTGGGAGCCCTCTCTGTTTCGCATATTTCTATTAAAAGCTTTTTTTCTCTAGAAGTTTGTTGGCTAGCTAGACCAAGTATCTATATGAAAGTGTCTTCCTTGGTTCAACAAATCGTCCATAAGTTTCATCAGTTACTCAGATGCCAACTTTTGAAACTATCCTTCTTCGCTTTGCAGTAATAACGATGAGTTAAGACCTCGCTGTTCACGTTTCTCGTGCCTGTAACTAATTGTTCCTACGTGCCTCGTCATAATTTAGTTTTTTGATTTTGAACAAGCATATCTCGGCTCGTACTAAGTTCTATTAAATGAAATAAGAAACATTAGAATAGAATGTACAGATCTTAGCAAACAAAAACGCAACTTTTTCTTCTTCCATTAAAGCTGATGTTCTGGTCTTGTGGAGCACACAAAACCTAATTTTTCCGTGAGGGTGCTATTTCATGGTGTGCTGAAGCGACTGTACATGTTTTTGAAGATTTGGATTAAAAAGATTCAAATGGTAAACAGAATCTAGTAAATCAATGCATTCCTTTTTGAACATGGAGCAAGGTCTGCTCTATTGGTCTGTTAGGTTCTAACTCAAATATTTTAGTTATCAATATCTTCTAGAATTGTTGAAGAAGAAATATCGTTTGTTATATTTCTTCCATATGAAAATCATGAAAATGAATTTTGACCAGCAATCGATTGTTCTTTTATTCATGGGCTTTTATATATATATATATCCTTACAAATTTTTATATTTATTGGTGATGAGAATATTATGTGGGCCGCGGAATGCTTGTTTGCCGCAAGCAATCTCGACAATTGTTAACTTTTACAGCAGATTTGCCAAATGATTTATTTGGTAGTCTGGAATAGAGGTGTCTATTATTTTTTTGAGTCATATTAAAGAAAAGCCTTTTCAGGTTTGATTTACTAGTAAAGTTCTGTTTCAGTCTTTAAATTTTTATCCTGCAAATTTTACTTTCCACTCATCATAGAGTTTTCATTGTCAAGCAAGCTTAGTGAGCCCAGGGCGTGCGATCGAATCCAGTGTGTTATAGGGCACTTTTAACCACTGAGCTACACGAGTTATAAGCAGTATATTTCCTTGTTTTTATTTCTGTGCCGTAAGATGATCTTTATAGAAAACTATTTTGTTTATTAGGAAGACCCAATAGATGAACCACTATGTTGACTCGTATTGGAACTATTGGGCTCTGATAGAGAAACATTCCTTTGCTACTCATTTCGCTCCTCACTTCATTCATCAATAATTTCAGAGGCGTCCATAGACCAGCGGTTGTGATGCAACTCAATAAATGCAAGCCATGGTTCAACCCTGCCATCAAACCTTCGTGATGCGAACTTGGTGCCGTATTCGTCTGGAATCATCCTGTTCTCTGTAGTTCGCCAGTTGGCAACTGCCATCGATAAAGGTAAAGAAGAGTCATGCAGGACTATCCAGAATACAAGAAGAATCCACTAGTCCATCACTCGATGGCATTTCTAAGGAAAGCCAAATTGTCGAGCAATAGATGAACCCACACCTGAATTATGAACATTTTCGCGGATGATGGATGCGGGGAAGGAAATCTTGTGAAAGAACCGCTATGACCTGTTCAGTATTTGGTTGCTGGTAATTTCCAGACTGTTTTTTACACTGGAGAGATCGAATCTTTGTGTGAAGAACTTCAGAGAAGCGCGCACTGTTCAACTATCTACAGAGCAAGACCATAAATACTTATCTACCTCCTTTTATTGCAGTAATTGTATGAGCGATAAAACTTCAAAACTTACTGAATCGAGGAATCAGAGCTAGAATAAGAAAAGAGGCAGATAAGAAATCTACCGAGGTCCAAAGAAAAGCGTTTAGTTACCGAATTTTGACGTCTATGTCGACGGCTGTCTCATCATCAAAACCGATGATGAATAGTTTCCTCCATGTCCTCCTCATTCACTGTTTCCTCTTCCATATCAGTTAGCTTCTCAACTTTTCTGCAAATCAGAGTGCCTTCAATGCCATTGAAAGGCACAAAGAGCATCCGTCCAATTCGGACAAGTATGTCGGCATGTTAACTGCATATTATAATTTTAAAATGAAAAATTTTACCGATAAGTACATTACGCAGAGCTAAAGGGAATATGCTTATCTTTCAATGTTAAAGTTCCACTAAATGTGCTAAGCACTCTATTAAACACGAATATGAGAATTAGTGTAAAACTAAGTAAAATTACGTGTATCAAACTATGATATTAGAACAGTATAAGTTGATTTGGAAACTAACATTGAAGATTGAGAATGAATACACAAGTCTTTCAATAGATAGTAGTTTCGTAGCTAATGAATAAAGGAAAGAATGGTTTTGATGGTTGATTGGTCCCGCATGGAATTGTATTCGTGCTTACCGTATTACCTAGACGATTCTCCGAATGTGTTGGACCAAAAAACCCATTCCTTCATTTTGTTATTAGTTCATGATTTCTTGGTTACTCTATGACATTGCAGTTGTTTCTGTGAAAAATTTTCACCGTTTTTAGGTATGAGGATAGCCAAACAATCAGTGTAGTAGCATTTAATCCAACTGAACGATATTTGCGACTGGCACAAATTCAAGAAACTTCACATATCCAAATTCCCTTGTCTTCGTGAAAATCGGTGATTTAGAGGTGAGAGCCTTTTTCCAGTGGTGAGTTAATTTATTATTAAAAATTTATGAAAATTTCTTGCAGTTATTTGGAGCTTCTGCGACATCCAGGTTTTCTTTCACGTCAAATCAGTATCGAGGGTATGTTTAGAATGCATTTAGTACTGTGGAAGAAATAGCATTTTCTAGAAACACAGTTTTTTCAACAATTGATGGATGGTTCGATTATTGGCCGAAGTGTTAATGAACATGGAATTCTGTACTATTTTCAGTTTGTAGCATGCTTTTTGTACGTTGATGTTGTGATCTCAAAGTCATTCGTTTTTATTTAAGACTCGTGTACTTTTCTCGCTCAGTTCTACCGGTGAATTGTCGGCAACTGGTTCTAACTATAAAACACTATGACTGGTGGTGTTCAATTCAGATGCAAACAAAATGGGTGAGCTTTTTTGCAATGCCTTCTAAATTCAGAAAAACCTATTCAGATGGACGTGCACTTTAAGTTACGTTCATACTGGAATGAACATGGTCTTAACAGGGAATTTATCTGGTTTACTAAAAAAGTTATTTTGTTTTACAGCATGAAATAACCAGTTTTTCTCTGCATCTCAATTCATTAGGAAACCTTCAAAGTAAGTGAGTGATTTCGGTCAGAGATCCATTTCTTCAGAAATAGCAGTAGATAGGAAGCTGATTCCAACCATTTAAGCATAGCTAATTGTAACAATTTGACTGTTCACCAGAGTAATGGCCTGTGAGTAGTTATGTATATATGTAGAAAATAGTTGGCGAAGTACCTATAGAGATTCAGTGGCTAAGAAATGCGATTTTTCTTTGTCTTCTGCTACGCACTCCCTCTAGAATACTGTCGTTTCTTGCAGTTTTTTACTTTATTGGACAGTTCTTATTCGCTATGTGATACTAGGAGCTGAAATGGAATTCGGCAACCACGGTGGTACAATTGGTAACGTGGTATTCTTGGACGTTAGAGTGTGGACAAGTCTGTTTTTATGATTTCTTTAAGAAAAGCACAGTGCTGTTCTGATATCATTTCTTTATGTATGACGATGACTTGTCTTCAGAAATGCTTTGCTTGTAAGTGAAAGTACTAGCAGTTGTCATTTCAACTGGACAAGTGCTGCAGTCGATGCTGTGTTATAGTGGTAATATTTCTTGTCGTACTTTTCGCATTTTTTACCTTATTGGTGCTAACTACCCATTTCATTCATTACGTTACCATCTACTAAAAATGTTTGCTTTGTTGTTTAAGTTCCAATCCTAAGCCTCTTCACCTGGAATGTTGAACTGCGAAACTGTTCACCTCCTGCTCACAGAACAGGACGATACACCTCTAGATTGAACGGTTGCCGCAAGCTGTCAATGTAATTCAGCGAAACAGGAAATCTCACAGTAACTATCATTTTATCATACACTAAATTTTTGGATTTTTATTGTGTTAATGACGCATTACTCGTAAGGCTGAAGGTGCCTGAAATATGCGGGTTGTATCTGACTCATTTTCTTTTTAGCAGTTTATTTTAGCGCACATTTTTTTATAATTTTGGAACTTTCCCAATACAGATATTGCCTTTTTTAAACTTAAACTCGTTTTATTCAATGTAGCTTTTGATCTCTTGGCTTTTATAGCACTAACGTGAAAGTTTTGAATAAGCCCGGTCTCATTCTTTATCGCCGTTGTCGATAAGCGAAGTCTTCCCAAAAGCCCACAAATGATTTGATTAAAGCCGCCCAATCTGTAATGATTTTGGAACTTATTCCTTGAATTTAGCGGCTTCTTCTGCTTTCAGCAAGAAATGGTTTTTGCGCGTAGGCATGTTCCCATAGAGTTTGAAATATTTGGACAACAAGTACACCCGGTTAGGCAAAACCCACGATTTATTGTGTTGTTGTCTGTTTTATTATGTTACTCTTCACAGCGAAACTTTCACCTACAATCTCGAGAGTCAGACTTCTGGAATCGTGAGTTTCCGTGAATGGGTCACGTAACCGAAAAATGTACAATTAGAGTGTTGGTTATGGGGTGAACTCTTTCCATTCGAAGATATTCGCGACGATGTGAATCATATACGATGCATATTTTTCTCGATTATTTTTATCGCCACTTTTACGACATTAAAACAAGGCTAAGATCGTTGTTAATGACGAGAGCACTGAGATTTTTGGGTGTAGTTTTAAGTCGAAGTTGGTTGACGATGACAAATTATTGAGGAGGCACATAATGCAGTAGTTATAACATAGATATAAATCTGCTTGAAAAATAATAAGTGCAAAAGAGTTAAACGTTCACATAACGGGTCTTCGTGGTTCGTTCATTTTTTTTTCTGTACTTTGGAAATTTCTTTTTTATTGAAATGACCCAAGCAGGAATATTTGTGAAATTGGCTGCATCCTGAGCTGCCCTGCATGACAGGTTTTGCATGGAACTTTAGTTGCGATATTTTAGTAATTTATTATAATAACTAAAACAGGTTTTTCTTTCTCCAGTTTTTCTGGCACTGGACCGGCTGTGGCTTCCGAATCACTGCTAGATGGCCGTGTGGTTACTGCACCACCATTTTGAATAAAAATAAATAAAATTCGATTTCATTATCTTATTTATTGCGATGTTTGGAAATTTTTCACAATAATTTTCATGTATTATGGTTGTGGAGTTTTTAGCTGAGTAGGCTGCGTGTTAATATGGCCCATTCCAGATTTTGAAGAATAGGAAACATAAAAGAACCTAGAGGATGCGTACAAAAAAACATGGTAATGATTAAAGACTGCATAGAAAAAAAACGAAATACAGGGCGAGAAATGTAAAACAAGCGATATGATCATGTATGGGTTGCTCTTATGCATCTAGCACGTACAGCTCTTAGAAGAAATGTTAGACGCCAACTACGCGAATATTTTCAAGAACTGCCTTGACTGCGATTATGCTAAATCTTTCTCTCACATTAGGAGATGATATTATTGATTGGTAGTTGTAAATCATACTGATGCAACTGTGTCGATAGATATGCATGGACAGTGCTGATAGAAATCGCTTACAGAATGTAGTGGCACCTTTCTCATTAATTGCTGTTTCCGGTAATATGGTTTGCATGCTTAAATTAAACAGAAATTAATGCGGATTAGTGGTTCTAGTGGTCACAGCTGTTTTTTTCCGAGGTGCGTCTTCGTCTCGCATCGAGTCGAATCCGTTGGAGTAGAGCACTGCTCAAGTGAAGTACGCCCACTCAGCATCTACTTCATTTCAGCAGTGCTGAACTCCAATGGATTCGACTCCATGGGGACGCTCTAATCGAACCAACTGCGCTCTGGGGAAGATGAAGGCGACGAAACGGTAGTCACAGTAAAGTTTTATGACGACCTTGTTTAACCTTATGATTTTAGAGAAGTATTAAAAAAGGAAGAACATTATACATTTAAGTGCTTTATTGTCGAAACTGAACGTTCTTCTGTTCAACATAAGCATGCAAGTCTCATATGAAACAGCAACGAATGAATATAGGAAAATATTAATTGCTTCTCATACCAATATTATATTAAACTCAATTTACAGAAGTTTCACTTTCATCCTTTTTTTTGCACTGAAAGTCTAATGTGTTGATATTTTCTCCTATGTTCATGATGTTGAATGAAGACTGTGTATGTATTGACACTCTAATTAGAAATCAAAATTTCCGTGTTACTTTACATTTTCCTCTTTTTCATGCTTTCAGTAGAGCATTGTTCGGAAGAAATCTCGATATTATACAATCATTTTACGAGTATGAGTAATTGATTTATTTTGGTTTGAATTAATAAACTTTGTTCTATTGAAGGAATTCAGCTTAGAATAAACCTTATTGGGAGCAATGAGAAGGATTAGAATCTACATATTTTCGCGAATGAGAAAGAAGTTCATATTATGATTGCATAAATTGTAGCCTTCTGGAGCTGATGAAGTCGTTGAAGGCTGTTTCGATCTCGCCTTCCTTTCCTGAAGTATTTCTCGTACAGAAAGCGGTCGATATGCTTCAAGAAGTGGTAGGCGATACGCGAGAGGTCATGTAGGTGGATTAGACCAACTTCCGTAGCCCTGCTCGTTCAACCATGGTAGCGTTGGTAAAGCGACGTGTGGCTATGCGTTGTCGTGGAAAGGGAATAGGTCCCGGGCTTAGAGAAATCGGGAATAGCAGTTATAGAAATACCACAGAACCCTCTACGTCGCCTACTAATTCGAAATCGCTTGTGTGACCGTCTGTGCGGAACGCAGAAATGCACGATTTGCCCTCAGGGCAGAGACGGCGATTTCATGAGTTCGGGTACAGTGTAATTGATTTCTTGCAAAATCTGCGGGGACGAATGCATTGGCGAAACGGAAGACCTCTTTGTGTCCGCGTGAAAGAGCACCTAGATGGTAAATTTAAAAGCAAGCCAAACACCCCACTAGGTACGTATAGGACAAAAGCGGAGAAGATTTTGAAGTAAAATTTCATATCCTCGCACAAGAATCTAATATATCAGCGCAAAAAATTCTTGAGGCTTTTTGGATTAATCTCAGAAAGCCAAACATGAACCGCAGGGAAGAATGCCTCGTCATAACCCGTGATCTCGCGCGGTACGTCAATTTGATCTTCTAATTTGAAAATCTCGCGCGCTTTAGTAGTAGATTCCTGTAACGGTACCAACACGCACGGATGATTCACTTCTCGCGAGAAGTGAAAGAGTAGCGGACAGACGGTGAGCACTTTAGATTTATTACTGTTATTATTATTATTACTATTATTTCATATTATTATAATCATTTATTATTATACGTTTGAAATATGGGTTTTGAAATTCTCTGCTTGGCTTTTAGGTATTTGATTTGGTGGACGCTTTCAATACCTTTGCAGACTCTGAAAAAGGCGATTACGTCGAAACGTCAGCCGAAATATATCTTAAGTAAATAAAAAATATTTAACAATCTCGTGTTTGTTTGAAGAAGGAAAACTAACCGAAACATATAGTCTTTGAGCGGGTTCATTCATAACGGTATCGAGTGTCCATACCCGAAAGTTCTTAGCACTGGTTTCGCAAAAATTCGAGTTATAAAAAATCCAAACTGATCATATATTTAAAAATGTATATGGTTAACACATTCTCGAGAATGTGATTCCACGCAGAGTTATACCATTCAAAATGAAAATTGTTCTCGCTGATAATGAACATTTTCGCATATTCTTGTAACCATGGAAATAGCGACCAGTAAAGAATCTATGAAGATTTAACGATATGAAAATAACCCATTTCTGGCGATGTGTGCTGTTGCAAAGGGGTTCTCCAATTACTTAATGTCACAGAGCGTCAAAATTATTAAGGAAGTCTCAAGCAACCCTATAGCTCTCTTTGTCCTCTGTACAGTGCCGTCTTTAATGAGCTTCCCTTGTTTATTGTACGCCTTCATGCGAATCAAAGTTTGGTCTTAGTAATCGTAGAGCAATCGAAAAAGAACTTCAATATCCCTTAAAACATTCCATAGAAGCATCTCGTGGCGCGACACGGGCGAATGGAAACCTTATTGGTGTCGATCGAATTGTTTAGTGGAAGATATGAAAGAGGTGAACAGAGGCAACGGAGTTTACTTTCGTGGTGAATTTTCTAGAAGTCTTCTTCTTGAAGATCACTATGAAAAAGTTTTTCAAGATGCGTTGTCTTTTGTGGCTGTAGATGCCTCGAGGAAAGGTGCGGGAGTTGTGTAAATCTCGTCAATAACTCGAAGCTTTGATGTCTACTTTATTCAGTAAACATTTTATACAAAAAATTGCTATTCATCCACGTACAGAGTGATCAACGTCTTCGTAGTTTCAGCAATTTCATCACCGTCTTGCAATTCCTACAATAAACATTCTATATGCATAAAGTCATGTATTAAAATATCTTCACAAACCGAAGCGACATTCTGGAGAATTTTGAGCAAACTGCATGCATTTTGAACTCATGGTGTTTTAAACTGCTTTTAAATTTTTGGGCAATTATGATATATTTGACGGTTTCGTGACACCCATTTCCCAGGAAAGGTAAATTCGAGAAAAGAGAAAAGGAAATGTGTTCCTTATATTCGCATTGATGAGAAATTTTAAAAAGGTGAATTTTCTAATAGAATATTCTCATATACTAAGAAGGAAAATTAAACATAAAAAATTAACTAAATTCTCGACATTTTCCCAGCACAATGAATTTTGTACTATACTGAGGAATTCATAGACGATTACTCATCCCTATATCACCACTACCGAGAGCTTTTTTCTTCAAAAGATGAATGAATGAACACTATTTGTTCAAAAGTCAAAACATGAACGAATGGTGGCGGTGTGATGGTGAATCATAATACACCTGGATCACCTGGATTCCCGTTGATCTTCGAGTGTATCGAGCGGGCGCCAGTGTTGTCTCCATCCGTCCCTGTCGCGTGCAAGAGTAGCCCAATGGGTTCTGCTCGCTCCGGGGACACGTTGAGCATCATACCATTCCTTCAGCGTTTTTGTGAAGAACTCTGACAATCGGGTCGGTGGTCTTCCTGTTGTGCGCTTGACATCCCGAGGAATCCAATCTGTGACGGCTCTTCTCCATCGGTTGTCATTGAGTCGCATCACATGCCCGGCCCACCTTATTTTCGACATTTTGGCGTAAAGAACGGCGTCTCTAATCTTCGATCGCTGACGTAGGTCCGAGCTTCGTGTTCCCTCTCTCACTTGCGTGGTACGGGTCACTCCTTGCATCGCCTTTCGACTGCGCGTTCGGTAACGCTGAGTGTTCTTTCATCCTGCTTACGTAGAGACCAGGTCTCTGATGCGCACATTAAGGCAGGAAGAATCGTTGCGTCAGAAAGGTGAGAACGGAGCCGAGTGTTCTTCATCCTCCTCAAGAGGATGAATCATAATACAACAAAGAGAAATAGGAACGAAAAGAGGTAAACGGGGAATTGGCAAGGATGAAATAATTGCAAGTAAAACCAAGCCTTATTGATCTCACTAGTTCATAACGTTTGTATGTACTTTGTCGTAGAGGTCTATACCCAAGTCAATTGTGTATCACATGAATTCGGCAACTAACCCGAGGAATTTCATCGGCCGCTATGTAGAGACCGGCATCGTCCAGTGTGACTGGATCAATGATTAACCTTCCTTCTTCGTCGACACGCACATTATTTGATGCCGGAAGAATTGGCACACCGAACTGGAAAACAGTACTAGAAAAGAATTTACAAATCGGTGACGAAAAACGGAGATATACTGAGTGAAAATCGACTAACCGCAGTAGTCCATTGCTTGCAATTTGCCAAGTTCAGTTTTAGATGGGGTGGGCAGTACCTGATGAATTCCTCGTCTTCTGATTCTTCACGAATACGTGCCCAATTCCTGATATCGAGTTGATTAACTTGAAGAACAACCCGATCGCCAACCTCAAAAAGATCTTCGAAATCATGCGATTACTCGAGATTTGGAGTTGTATTAATTCAACTTACTTTTGCTCGGTAGACAAAATTTGTTGCCAACGCATGACGAATAAATAAGAAAACAAGAAGATATTGAGCCCACGTCATCTATAAGTATCAGCTTAAAAATAGTTTCCATGACAGTAAGCAAATATGGACGACTGGAATCGAGGTAGGATTTTAAAAAGAGTGAATTAAATCCTTTATGTAATACGATATTGGAAAGAATGAATCTGTACAAGACTCTGTATCATATAGTCCTTCTGCTTTCAACAGATATTTGTTGACTTTACGAAGACGTTAAAATAGGAAAAAATCCGAACAGAAAACAATCTTTAGTTTGGAATCAATATGAAGAAGGATACCTTCGTAGGTGACTAGAAGTATGAAGGCGGGCAAAGAAAGAAATCGAGCAACAGGAGAAGAGAAGCAGTAGAAAAGCTAGCAGTTCACCGCTCAAATGAACTACACATACAACATTATTTCTTTATATAGTAGCTTTATATTATCACTATTTTGCTAACACGTGGCTCCACATGGAAGTCAAATGTTTTGTTTTATCCAATGAGACCATAGAAACCATTTTTTTTTTCCAAAACTGTACTTCAACGCAATGGCCTGTCTAGCGCAGCGGTTAGAGGTGCCCTGCGATGTTGCGATAACACATTTCTTATACCGAATATTTTTATTGCTCAACAATTTCTGCTTTAACGAAGCAAATGCTTTTTTCTATAAAAAGAGTTTAGATAATGGCAATGATTCCATTCTAAACGTACTTAATTTCAATAGTCCTTCTATTTTCTATCCTATTTTTTCAATGCACGGATCTCCACTCACTGAGGGATCTCGAGCCGGTTATTCGAGAGGCTACGTGGTGCGTCTCCTGGTGGCGGATAACGGGTTAAACACAAACCAAAAGCGACGTTTGCTTACCAGAAACGCAAGTGGATCAAAGGGATAGATCCCCTTTTTTTTCTTGATTTTTTGTGCTGTGGTGATTTGGCCCATAATTTCAGTGCCTGCGTAGACACGTTCATGTATTCGAGCGTGAATATGCACTACCAGTGCAGATCATATTCATATAAGTCGATTCGGCCCACAATCATCGGGGTTTGGCAAGTACACGGGAGACGGTTAGGAGTCGCCTTCAATAAATAAGCTCCATGTCCTCTCTGGGAGAGACTGGCAAGCCACCCATCAGCATATCCAATCACGATGAACAGTCCAAGCGAAATCGTGGCAGGACTCATGTGCTTGTTTCTCTACTTATTTCAGTTCAGCTAACAATTATTCAAACTCAAAGAAGAATAAAATCTCCGCTCGAACAGCCAAGGAACAAGAACTCCCCTCCATAATAGCATTTGTAAAACAAGATCACTCTCTATTTGATACAATAATACTGACGTTTTTCTCCATTTCTTCGCGTTGATTAGTACATTGAAAAGACTGTTCAGATATAACCGCCAACGTGCTGAGATATTTGCAAAGCTTGGGGGCGGTACGAACTTCCAACCAGATGATTGCCCTTTCCGGGAGTCACCATTTATCCCTTGCACCATCCGTACACCTCGCTTTGCCTTTCTCGCAGCGTGTTTTTTTCTTGAATCAAAGAGGTGGGCATGGAGTAGAGTGCTCTTTATCTTCTTCATACATCCTCGATGCTCTTAAAAGTTTCCGGTTTGCTCTCTTCTTCCTGCTCAGTTCTGGAGATATTTTGACAATACAAGCAATTTTAAAGCATATCTAAATAAAAATAAATAATAAAGAAATAAGTATAGAATTTTATATAATATAAGATACTTCATAACAAGCTAAAAATGACTATGTCAATTGTCCTAATGCCTTTGTAAACCACTTTGACAGTAGTTGTTGTTGTGTAAGGAATTATTCAACAATTTTTCAATCGATATTTGTATATTGTCTGTAATCACGTCTTTATGAAATCGAAAAAATTATTTCTCACCCAATAGCTAGTTAGTGTTGTTTAAGGTGTTCCTATCTTTTTCTCTTAATCTTCATTGTGACTTGTTTAATTGTATTTTCACTTAGGAGAAACATGTTAGTGAACATTTTATCGACATTCTGAACGTAGTAATTTGAATGTGTCTTAAAATTGTTTGTAGGGCCAAAAATCTGAACTGTCTTCTCAGTCTACTTATAAAAGTGAAGAATTGGAGAAAAACGTCAGCATTATTGTATCAAATAGAGAGTGATTCTTGTTCTACTAATGCTATTATGGAGGGAGTTCTTGTTCCTTAGCTGTTCGAGCGGAGATTTTTTCTTCCATGAATTTGATTAATTATTAACTGAAGTGAAACACATTTTTTTCAGGAGACAACTATGTCAACAAAAAGTCACTGTCCATGATTTGTTTGAGATATATCCTTTGCTTATTGGCGTGATTTTTCATCATTTTTTCGATTATTTTTGAAATTTTAAAAGGTGATGTTCAAAAACATTGCAGATAGAAAACCATCATACTCAGAGGACTAAAATGGATATCGTATGGAAATTTCTGTTAAAAAATATAGACATTGGTCACTCATTTGAATTAGGATGTGGCTCCATCGGAAAAGTGATCACGAAGAATTTTGTGTCGAGTGGAAATCTTGTAAGTAAATCAGAATATTTGTCTCGAAAATGTAAAACATAACGTTTGAATAGCTAAAAGCCTTTGATTAAACCAGTATGATATCATATAGGTTGCGATGAAGATTATAAACAAGGCACAAATCCATGAGGAATTTCGCAACAAGTTTATTCCGCAAGAAATCGAATACTGGAAGCGTCTGAACCACCCTCACCTCGTTGGATTTGTTCGCCATTACGATGCTATGCAGCGCATAATTCTTACCATGGAATTTGCACCGGAGGAGACATGGTGAATTTGTTCTTTAGAATTTTTAACAATATAATTAAAATCGATTTCGTGCATAGGGGCAATGGATTAAAAGCAAATGTTATTTTTCACAGTTTTAAACAGTTGCTTAATTTTTGTCTCATATTTCATTAGACATCCATTTAGTGAGAACGCAGAACACACACACAGTTATTTTGCATTTTCTAAATTTCTTTCTACCGTTTGTATAAAAGTTGTACTGAATTACCCTTCGAAGGTAGGAGTTGATAGTATACAAAGTCCATCTTATAACTTTCACAGTTAATAAATATCAAGGATCCCTACGACAGTAATGTAGCAACGGAGCAGCCATCCATTACAAAATTGGAAACGCTGAATTTTTCATGCAGCCATTTAATGAGCCGTACTAGGATTTTGTTTTCTTTTGCCATCATGTAAACAAAAACGGGCCAGTGAGGGTAAATCAATCAATGATTTGCATGTTTAAGTCATTTCCGCAGTGCACAATGTGAGTAGCACTGAAAAATACTTTTCACATATTTATTAAAAATAAATCAACATAGTGCAGCAAAGGATTGTGCATCGCGACGTCAAGAAGGAGAATATGCTCATCTTTCTCGATGAAGGCATAGTCAAACACAGTGGCTTTCGTTTTACTCGTAGCGTAAGTGTTTCTTTTCCATAAATCCTGTGACCACAAATTAAGAAACTGCTAACCAAAAATACAGGTGAATCAAGGTGATGCGCTTCTGACAACTTTCTGTGGAACACAGGCTTATGCGGCTCCAGAAGATTTAACAGGGAACCGTATGATCGATATAAATCTGATGTTTGGTGGGTTTCAACGTAATACATAGGATAAATCGGATTTGTTGATATTTGAGAACTGTCAAGTCGTGGCCCCGTGATGGCTTGGAAAATTGAAATAAAGGACCACTGTCTAGTAGATGGTGAATAATTAGGTACGGGGAACACTAAAGATAGATTAGAACAAAACGATATGTAATTTTTATTAGACGGTTGGCCCTCCTTTTAAACCAGCTTGTTACATAATCGTGTGATCATGTTTAAGAAACCTAACCTATAAAAGCTTATAAACTTTAGTGGAGTGAATCTTTTGTTCATCACCAAAATTCCACCATCACAAGAAGAGTGAACTAAGCATGCCGCATAGATAATCGTACTTGAATGACTGATGAAGTTTTTAACACCCGTAAAGATATCAGTCCTTTGGAAAGCCTGTTGAAAAAAGAATTTACAGGTCAGTTGGAATAATTGCGTCAGCTGTTGTAACAGCCTCTTTGTCATAGAGGGATGCGCCATGCCTTCAACTTGTTAATCGGTGAGTTCTTTCTTTTCTACTCCGTCGATATGTTAATGTTTCTTTTTTGCTGTCAAGATTACAGCATTGTTTCTATGATTTTAGCATCTAGTATACTTAAATTCGTCACAGCCAATATAATGTAGAATATGACTACATCGAAAAAAAAATTGACAAATATAAACGGCGTTTAACATCATGTTCTTTACTTATTGCTATAGGCGTCTACACGTATCTATAGAAAAATACGCCCGTGATTATGAAGACAAAAGAACCGCAAGAAATTTTGCGAAGATTTGTAGAAATAACCATGCCAGAGAAAATCGCTTAGTTTCGTTGATATTATGAAACTAGCGCTATAACAGAAAGTTTTTTCACCGCAATCTCGATTTTTAGGCTTCGAGACTATGAATATCCACGAAACCTTCGCCTTTCCGAAGTGTCGTTCTTCAACTGACACCATGACGACATTTTCCTGGAAGAACCGACCAAACATCTGCCAATGTGACTGTTTACCCAGCTTTCAGACATTGCCACCATATATTACCCAACAAAACCACCAGGACTGTTTGAAGTACAGCCGAAAGCACACAGTGACCAAAACTAATCTATTGTGCATCATGTAATATCCACGTATGCTTTGTTTGATACTTCAACATTGATAATGAATAGATTTCCACATTCACTTTACCCTTAAAAATATAATATCTTATTGATTTTGATTCATAACTGTCTATTTCTTTTTTTCGACAGTTTTATTATTAATCGAAATATAACTGCTTTGATACTGAGATATCTGCAAAACTTGGGGCAGTGTCGTTGCATTCGAACGATGACAATCCAGAAGCACTATATTTCTAAATAACTTCACATTACTGTAGAAGTGTACGACATTTCAATAGAATAAATCGTTGCAAGAATCTTTGTCATTGAATCCGTCATCAAGTTAACTACGAAGGCTACATATGTAGTGGACTTGCAGATTATATCTTCTCATTTTTTCCAGTTTGTTTGAACAGCATGCCTATTGGTAATTTAGTTACATTTTCCCAAAAAAATTACCGCCTCAATGTGGGAAATTGGTTTCCTGTATGACGCAGGTAATAATTAAAACTAATAGAAAATGAAATTCTCTAGTAGGATCGTCATGATAGACGAGTTTGACTTTTCTAGCGGCAACAAAGCTAACAAAAAACGTATGCTATTGGAACTACGTTCTAAATTTTTCTGGTTTTCTTAGATGTGGTTTGCGTATATGTTCGTATCGACGCAGAGGGTGGCTCTGGTATGATATTTTCTGTTCTATTTCTTATTTCAGTAGTTTTTATTGCTTTTCTCATGTATAGTTTTTTGCATACTATAATAGTAGTCTAGAGACCCTCATTTTTGTTCACCTCACCATATTTTTGCAAAATTATGCTTGCATTCTATTTTAAATGAACCACTTCAGAGTGAACTTTATCAATAAAGTTTAGAAGTATTGGAAACTACAGATCTTTTCCAAGGACATGCAGATGAATATGTGGAACTTTCTCTTTATGCAGCGCAAACGTGGAAACAATTGAATAAGTGGGAGTTCGAATTGAAGGAAATTATTGTCAATGAGTGCATCGCTTATGTTTGAGGCGCCCGGCTTGCGTTAAAAGTTTCAGATTTTTTGTTTTCCTCTTCTTGAACTTTAATTTTGAGCAAGTTTCAATGTAAATTAGCATTTTTTAAAAGTTATGTTCACTTGCAAATAGGTAGAGATTTCATACTATCCCGAAATTATTTTCATTTAAAGGTTTTCACAGTACGTTATCGCTAGCTTTTCTGAACTACGAAGAGCTTTTTCTATTTTGCGATTCGGATTCTTTAAAGACAACAGTGATTCTTGCAATTTCTTGATCGACCGCTGAGAATCATGTATGCGTTTCTCACTAAGACGATTTCCCTTAGAGTCACTCAAATACTGAGTTCAAATCTCTTCATGTCGGCTAATCTGCCCGTACGTAAAAGAGGAAACTTAATGACGGCGGGCTCTATTTAATCATTTCTCTTTCTTCAGCTATGCAAAACCGTACGAGTGACAGAACATGCGGCATTTTCCGTTTGCGGAGACCTTGGCCATATAATGAAGTTTTCCTTACAAAGTGCTCGATTTGGTAATCGTGATCGAACAATTCTGGCAACGAGGGGCTTCTTGGTGTGTGGTTCTTTTTTTTTTCTTTAACTAGATTTTCGTTGTCGACAGCATTGATTAATCGCGTTGTTGGTAGTGATGCTATTTAATGCTCTGCATTGCTGGATAAACATAGTTTATCTCATTCAGATAGTGCTAGTATTCCTACAGCTGCCCGCCTGAATACAAATAATTACAGTTGTTGAAAACATGATAGTTTAAAGAGTTCTAGATGTGTTTTTTCTCTTACATATATAACTTTAAGATATCATTTTCCTTTTAGAGTTGCTGAAAATTTAATATTTGAAAAAAAAAATTAATCTTTGATTTAAAATAAGGCAACAAGCGCCCGCATTAGCAAAATGAATGTCACCGCCATGTCGTGGTGAGCGAAATCCCACTTATTCATTGCTTTTCTCCGAGGCTCAACGAAGGGAATTTGAAGAACGGTAGCATTTCGTTACTGAGGAATAATGACGTTTACATATTGCTCGCAATGGTCTGTAGATCTTAGTGATTTTTTACTCTAGTTATTTAAATTTGAGATGATATGTAGGGCTATATTTTTGTTTTAAAATTTTATGTAGATTGTTATTAGAAGTCGTAGTCATGCGTAAGAGTGATAAGAGTACTAGAAAGCACTAGGTTTTTAGCTTTATAATTTTGAATTTGCTGGATCATTCCCTGCTTCGTCACTTCCAGAGCATCAATTGGATTTGCGGGCGCGTGTATAACTATCATTTTGTAAGTACCGTTCCAATTATGGGAACGTTTGAAGGCTCTAATAATCAGTATTTTATAGCAAAAATAATGCTATCTTGGTTTTCCTATCGAGGCCTATTATGAAGCGTTTTTTATGAGCTTTGTATACACTCGCAGATTCGTGGTAGCTCAAAAATGTTAGAGGACCTCGTGAAGTACATCTACGTCATCGGGCATACTTAGGTGGCCACATGATGTGCGCGGATTCTGTCTGAATACTCTCACTGGATAGTTTTTCCTTCTTCAAACAAACACGAGGTTATTAAATAATTTTGATTTATTTAAAATATATTTCGGCTGACGTTTCGGCGTAATTGCCTTCTTCAGAGCCGTAAAAGTAGGAAGAAGCAGTAGGAAAAGACGGAAAGCCACATTGTCCTAACGGCATTACTCAATTGACATAACGTGCTTATGGAGAGATCGCTATAAAAAAAATCTTTAAATATAGCCGTCTATCGAGCACAATTTGAATAGTTGGGAACGTATTTGTCTTTTTTATTTGGGATATATTGAAAGAACTTCAACTCTGGCGCTAAATGGTATGAGGGAGGTTGCTGTCAACTGGTGATAATGAGCGTCCACAACATTCCCTTCATAACGACTCAAATCCTTTCAAATCATTAGGCTAAATGACACAAAGCCATGTCACCTAGCCTAAAGATATTGTAATTTAAGTGCTAGAAAAAGTATTGTAATCCAAATAGTCACTTAACAGATAAGCTTGCAAACGATGGTATACAATAATGATGTATGCAATGAATATTTTTTACGAGATGTATTTGTAAACTTCGTCACAAAAAAATGCTTCACTGTTTTTAAATCGACCTAATATTTGGTGTTTTTCCTTCCAAGTTACAATAAATTTAGGTGAAATTGTTGAAACTGAACATTTCAGGGTGTTCATACTTTTCTAGTAGTCATGTCGTTGGTAAAAAGGTATGACGTGCATCGAAACGCGAGCCTGATAAACTTCGCTGATAAACAATCAGTAGACTGGATGTTTCTAATGAGAAACTGTGGAAAGTTTCCGAACAATGACATGACGAATGATATTGTGGCAATACAGTTGGATAGAAATTACTGAGTTGTAAAGAAGACGAAAAATCATCGTTATTCATTACTGTTGGTCAAAGCCTATTTATTCGCTTAGTTTTGTTTTCTATTTCGTGGAACACTACGCAATTGGAATTGAGACGTTTCACATATCGGCCATATTTAGGTTATTCGCAAAACATCTGTTCTTATATATTGTTGCCCTTTTTCTTAGCATAGTTTGCTTTCTCGTTCTTCTTTTATAACCCATTGCAATCCATCATCAGATTACGGTAAATGACTACCCCAACGATCTGTTGTGATCAATCTGAATAGTCTCTAGTGGTGAAAATGTTATTCGGCTCTATTAAGAGATGCCTGAAAAGAGGGTCTAACAAATTCCGCGGTAGTTATTGAGGTTCAACCAAACAGTTTACTTCGCTAGTTAATTCGAAAGCACTTGTATTAGCTTTTATGTAAACAGTAAAATATGTGATCTGCGTCTGTGACAAGTCGACAAGTATCTGCCAGGATGCCCATCGGCGATCCCCGCCCATCCGAAACCAGGTCAATTGCCAGCACACAGGCAGCAAATGTTCGGCCAGCGAGCGGTCGACTCATCCAATCGGTGTAGTTGCGCCACTTCAATGTATCGTAAGTTCTCCTTGTTAGAGAATGTTTGTATTACTCTACCATTCTTTATAATAGCTAGTGAATCCACAATGTAAGCGCTAATGTAGTCGCCAGTCCAACCAGGTAATTATATTGCTTCTCGCTGTAGAACACATTACTCAATTATCCCATGTATGTACATTGCTAAGTAATACTTGCATAGCTGTTCTGTTCTCACGTCCGCAAAACGTTGATGTGGTCGTTAGTGCATTACTGTTGTGTGTGTATTGTGTATATAAAGGGTTAACTTCTCAAATTTAAGGTAAACCGTAAACAACAACGACACAAACAAACCGACAATACCCGCGTGAGAAATAGCAAGCAAATCGGTACGTTCAAGGAGTACTAGATCAACGACTGAAGCAAAGAAATTGCAGATAACAAAACCAAGATCAACCATTGAGTTCCGCTTTGCCACATTGGTGCATCGATCCAACACAAAGGACTCAGGTCAGTTTACTTCTGTAATTCAAAAAAAAAGTTATGAAACCACATTATGCTGCTCCCTGGATCAGTTGCAAGTTGCAAACGATTTCTCGCAAGTTACACTAAAGACCTGGAGGAACTTGTAACAGAGGTTTAAAGAGACCAATAAGAAATGCCCAGCATCACATCTGCACAAGGGGAAATTGCACTAATTTTCAAATTAGAAGATCAATTTGACATACCGCGAGAGATCACGTGTTATGACGAGGCATTCTTCCCTGCGGTTCATGTTTGGCTTTCTGAGATTAATCCAAAAAGCCTCAAGAATTTTTTGCGCTGATATATCAGATTCTTGTGAGGATATGAAATTTTACATCAAAATCTTCTCCGCTTTTGTCCTATGCGTACCTAGTGGAGTGTTTGGCTTGCTTTTAAATTTACCATCTAGGTGCTCTTTCACGCGGACACAAAGAGGTCTTCCATTTCGCCAATATATTCCTCCCCGCAGATTTTGCAAGAAATCAAGTACACTGTACCCGAGCTCATCGAATCGCCGTCTCTGCCCTGAGGGCAAATCGTGCATTTCTGCGTTCCGCACAGACGGTCACACAATCGATTTCGAATTAGTAGGCGACGTAGAGGGTTCGGTGGTATTTCTATAACTGCTATTTCCGATTTCTCTAAGCCCGGAACCTATTCCCTTTCCACGACAACGCATAGCCACACGTCGCTTTATCAACGCTACTATGGTTGAACGAGCAGGGCTACGGAAGTTTGTCTAATCCACCTACATGACCTCTCGCCAATCGCCTACCACTTTTTCAAGCATATGGACAGCTTTCTGTACGAGAAATGCTTCAGGAAAGGAAGGCGAGATCGAAACAGCCTTCAACGACTTCATCGGCTCCAGAAGGATACAATTTATGCAATCATAATATGAACTTCTTTCTCATTCGCGAAAATATGTAGATTCTAATGCTTCTCATTGCTCACAATAAGGTTTATTCTAAGCTGAATTCCTTCAAGATCAAAGCTTATTAATTCAAACCAAAATAAATCAATTACTCATACTCGTAAAATGATTGTATAATATCGAGATTTCTTCGGAACAATGCTCTAGTGAAAGCATGAAAAAGAGGAAAATGTAAAATAACACGGAAATTTTGATTTCTAATTAAGAGTGTCAATACATACACAGTCTACATGCAACATTAGTGAACACAGGAGAAAATATCAACACATTAGACTATCAGTGCAAAAAAGGATGAAAGTGAAACTTCTGTAAATTGAGTTTAATTTAATATTGGTATGAGAAGCAATTAATATTTTCCTATATTCATTCGTTGCTGTTTCATATGAGACTTGCATGCTTATGTTGAACAGAAGAACGTTCAGTTTCGACAATAAAGCACTTAAATGTATAGTGTTCTTCCTTTTTTAATACTTCTCTACAATCATAAGGTTAAACAAGGTCGTTATAAAACTTTACTGTTACTACCGTTTCGTCGCCTTCATCTTCCCCAGAGCGCAGTTGGTTCGATTAGAGCGTCCATAGCTCTTCTTCCGATGTGGTTTTTCTTCATTTCCCATGGAGTCGAATCCATTGGAGTTCAGCACTGCTGAAATGAAGTAGATGCTCAGTGGGCGTACTTCACTTGAGCAGTGCTCTACTCCAACGGATTCGACTCGATGCGATACGAAGACGCACCTCGGAAAAAAACAGCTGTGACCACTAGAACCACTAATCAGCATTAATTTCTGTTTAATTTAAGCATGCAAACCATATTACCGGAAACAGCAATTAATGAGAAAGGTGCCACTACATTCTGTAAGCGATTTCTAACAGCACTGTCCTTCATGCATATCTATCGACACAGTTGCATCAGTGTGATTTACAACTACCAATCAATAATATCATCTCCTAATGTGAGAGAAAGATTTAGCATAATCGCAGTCAAGGCAGTTCTTGAAAATATTCGCGTAGTTGGCGTCTAACTTTTCTTCTAAGAGCTGTACGTGCTAGATGCATAAGAGCAACCCACACATGATCATATCATTTCGTTTTGCATTTCTCGCCCTGTATTTCGTTTTTTTCTATGCAGTCTTTAATCATTACCATGTTTTTTGTACGCATCCTCTAGGCTCTTTTATGTTTCCTATTTCTTCAAAATCTGGAATGGGCCACATTAACACGCAGCCTACTCAGCTAAAAACTCCACAACCATAATGCGTGGAAAATTATTGTGAAAAATTCTCAAACATCATAAATGAGATGATGAAATCGGATTTCATTTCATTTTTATTCAAAATGGTGGTGCAGTAACCACACGGCCATCTAGCAGTGATTCGGAAGCCACAGTCGGTCCAGTGCCAGAAAAACTGGAGAAAGAAAAACCTGTTTTAGTTATTATAATAAATTACTAAAATATCGCAACTAAAGTTCCATGCAAAACCTGTCATGCAGGGCAGCTCAGGATGCAGCCTTTCACAAATATTTCTGCTTGGGTCATTTCAATAAAAAAGAAATTTCCAAAGTACAGAAAAAAATGAACGAACCACGAAGACCCGTTATGTGAACGTTTAACTCTTTTGCACTTATTATTTTTCAAGCAGATTTATATCTATGTTATAACTACTGCATTATGTGCCTCTATAATTTGTCATCGTCAACGAACGTTGACTTAAAACTACACCAAAAATCTCAGTGCTCTCGTCATTGACAACGATCTTAGCCTTGTTCTACTGTCGTAAGAGTGGCGATAAAAATAATCGAGAAAAATATGCATCGTATATGATTCACATCGTCGCGAATATCTTCGAATGGAAAGAGTTCACCCCATAACCAACACTCTAATTGTACATTTTTCGGTTACGTGACCCATTCACGGAAACTCACGATTCCAGAAGTCTGACTCTCGAGATTGTAGGTGAAAGTTTCGCTGTGAATAGTACCATAATAAAACAGACAACAACACAATAAATTGTGGGTTTTGCCTAACCGGGTGTACTTGTTGTCCAAATATTTCAAACTCTATGGGAACATGCCTACGCGCAAAAACCATTTTTTGCTGAAAGCAGAAGAAGCCGCTAAATTCAAGGAATAAGTTCCAAAATCATTACAGATTGGGCGGCTTTAATCAAATCATTTGTGGGCTTTTGGGAAGACTTCGCTTATCGACAACGGCGATAAAGAATGAGACCGGCTTATTCAAAACTTTCACGTTAGTGCTATAAAAGCCAAGAGATCAAAAGCTACATTGAATAAAACGAGTGTAAGTTTAATAAAGGCAATATCTGTATTGGGAAAGTTCCAAAATTATGAAAAAATGTGCGCTAAAATAAACTGCTAAAAAGAAAATGAGTCAGATACAACCCGCATATTTCAGGCACCTTCAGCCTTAAGAGTGGTTGACTAATGCGTCATTAACACAATAAAATCCAAAAATTTAGTGTATGATAAAATGATAGTTACTGTGAGATTTCCTGTTTCGCTGAATTACATTGACAGCTTGCGGCAACCGTTCAATCTAGAGGTGTATCGTCCTGTTCTGTGAGCAGGAGGTGAACAGTTTCGCAGTTCAACATTCCAGATGAATAGGCTTAGGATTGGAACTAAAACAACAAAGCAAACATTTTAGTAGATGGTAACGTAATGAATGAAATGGGTAGTTAACACCAATAAGGTAAAAAATGCGAAAAGTACGACAAGAAATATTACCACTATAACACAGCATCGACTGCAGCACTTGTCCAGTTGAAATGACAACTGCTAGTACTTTCACTTACAAGCAAAGCATTTCTGAAGACAAGTCATCGTCATACATAAAGAAATGATATCAAAACAGTACTGTGCTTTTCTTAAAGAAATCATAAAAACAGACTTGTCCACACCCTAACGTCCAAGAATACCACGTTACCAACTGTACCACCGTGGTTGCCGAATTCCATTTCAGCTCCTAGTATCACACAGCGAATAAGAACTGTCCAATAAAGTAAAAAACTGCAAGAAACGACAGTATTCTAGAGGGAGTGCGTAGCAGAAGACAAAGAAAAATCGCATTTCTTAACCACCGAATCTCTATAGGTACTTGGCCAACTATTTTCTACATATATAGTAACTACTCACAGGCCATTACTCTGGTGAACATTAAATTTGTTACAATTAGCTATGCTTAAATGGTTGGAATCAGCTTCCTATCTACTGCTATTTCTGAAGAAATGGACCTCTGACCGAAATCACTCACTTACTTTGAAGGTTTCCTAATGAATTGAGATGCAGAGAAAAAACTGGTTGTTTCATGCTGTAAAACAGAATAACTTTTTAGTAAACCAGATAAATTCCCTGTTAAGACCATGTTCATTCCAGTATGAACGTAACTTAAAGTGCACGTCCATCTGAATAGGTTTTTCTGAATTTAGAAGGCATTGCAAAAAAGCTAACCCATTTTGTTTGCATCTGAATTGAACATCACCAGTCATAGTGTTTTATAATTAGAACCAGTTGCCGACAATTCACCGGTAGAACTGAGCGAGAAAAGTACACGAGTCTTAAATAAAAACGAATGACTTTGAGATCACAACATCGACGTACAAAAAGCATGCTACAAACTGAAAATAGTACAGAATTCCATGTTCACACTTCGACCAATAATCGAACAATCCATCAATTGTTGAAAAAACTGTGTTTCTAGAAAATGCTATTTCTTCCACAGTACTAAATGCATTCTAAACATACCCTCGATACTGATTTGACGTGAAAGAAAACCTGGATGTCGCAGAAGCTCCAAATAACTGCAAGAAATTTTCATAAATTTTTCAATAATAAAGTAACTCAAAACTGGAAAAAGGCTGTCACCTCTAAATCGCCGAAGACAAGGGAATTTGGATATGTGAAGTTTCTTGAATTTGTGCCAGTCGCCAAAGTATCGCTCAGTTGGACTAAAGGCTACTACACTGATTGTTTGGCTATCCTCATACCTAAAAACGGTAAAAATTTCCACAGAAACAACTGTAATGTCATAGAGTAACCAAGTAATCATTAACCAATAACAAAATGAAGGAATGAGTTTTTTAGGCCAACGCATTCGGCGCAATTCAACACGAGAATCGTCCGGGTGATACGGTAAGCACGAATACAATTCCATGCGGGACCAATCGACCATCAAAAGAATCCCCTCCTTTATTCATTAGCTACGAAACTGCTCTCTATTGAAAGACTTGTGTATTCATGCTCAATCTTCAATGTTAGTTTCCAAATCAACTTATACTGTTCTAATATCATAGTTTGATACACGTAATTTTACTTAGTTTTACACTAACTCTCATATTCGTGTTTAATAGAGTGCTTAGCACATTTAGTAGAACTTTAACATTGAAAGATAAGCATATTCCCTTTAGCTCTGCGTAATGTACTTATCGGTACAATTTTTCATTTTAAAATTATAATATGCAATTAACATGCCGACATACTTGTCCAAATGGACGGATGCTCTTTGTGCCTTTCAATGACATTGAAGGCACTCTGATTTGCAGAAAAGTTGAGAAGCTAACTGATATGGAAGAGGAAACAGTGAATGAGGAGGACATGGAGGAAACTATTCATCATCGGTTTTGATGATGAGCCAGCCGTCAACATAAACGCCGGAATTCGGCAACTAAACGCTTTTCTTTGGACATCGGTAGATCACTTTTTATCTGCCTCTTTTAAAATTCCAGCTCTGATTCCTCAATTCAATTCTCACGCATACAATTACTACAATAAAACGAGGTAGATAAATATTTATGGTCTTGCTCTGTAGAGAGTTGAAAAGTGCGCGCTTCTCTGAAGTTCTTCACACAAAGATTCGATCTCTCCATTGTAAAAAACAGTCTGGAAATTACCAGCAACCAAATACTGAACGGGTCATAGCGGTTCTTTCACAAGATTTTCTTCCCCGCATCCATCATCGGCGAAAATGTTCATAATTCAGGTGTGGGTTCATCTATTGCTGGACAATTTGGCTTTCCTTATAAATGCCATCGAGTGATGGACTAGTGGATTCTTCTTGTATTCTGGATAGTCCCGCATTGCTCTTCTTTATCTTTATCGATGGCAGTTGCTGACTGGCGAACTACAGAGAACAGGATGATTCCAGACGAATACGGCACCAAGTTCGCATCACGAAGGGGTGATGGCAGCTTGTGGAACATTGGAAAATCATTGCGATAGTTGTGTCTTCGAAATCTAAGAAAGTAATGGGATATTATAAGTGGTAAGGAGTATTGTAAGTAGTATTGCTGACTGCATTAAGGTGTGATATTATGACGGGACTCTTCATAACTATCAAATATATTAAATGTAACAGCAATATAGTGCGTTAGAAGTGTCTTTGTTATTATCAACTACGTTTATGAACTGCATTATTGATTTATTCTATGCCCACTATGAAGGTGAAAGGGTTGCTGTGATTTGCTTATCGGGAAACGAAAGAAAGAGTGATTAATGACAGTCACTTTCATTGTTTTTTGAAAGTGCGCTATCGGGTTGGTTTAGTAGTACTTGAATTACTATTATTTAGGCAGGTACCCAAGCTCGTGCATCGGCGGAGAACAGCTGTCAACTTTTGGATCAACATTTTCCTCACCAGGTCTAACCATTCTTTCAAATGAGCATCTAGGGTGTTTATAAAAAAAGTAAAAAAAATTGTAAGCGTTCAATTTTCAGGAATATCTTTCTCAACCTCTGTTAACATTGAATACGATTCGCCTCAATTTCAAGCAGTGCACGTTCACGATTTGCTGAACCCTCTTCGAGAACACCTACGCCTTTGTAGACTATTTTATACGAAGTTTAGTGCAATTTCCCCTTCTGCAGATGTGATGCTGGGCATTTCTTATTGGTCTCTTTAAACCTCTGTTACAAGTTCCTCCAGGTCTTTAGTGTAACTTGCGAGAAATCGTTTGCAACTTGCAACTGATACAGGAAGCGGCATAATGTGGTTTCATAACTTTTTTTTTGAATTACAGAAGTAAACTGACCTAGTCCTTTGTGTTGGATCGATGCACCAATGTGGCAAAGCGGGACTCAATGGTTGATCTTGGTTTTGTTATCTGCAATTTCTTTGCTTCAGTCGTTGATCTAGTACTCCTTGAACGTACCGATTTGCTTGCTATTTCTCACGCGGGTATTGTCGGTTTGTTTGTGTCGTTGTTGTTTACGGTTTACCTTAAATTTGAAAAGTTAACCCTTTATATACACAATACACACACAACAGTAATGCACTAACGACCACATCAACGTTTTGCGGATGTGAGAACAGAAGAGCTATGCAAGTATTACTTAGCAATGTACATACATGGGATAATTGAGTAATGTGTTCTACAGCGAGAAGCAATATAATTACCTGGTTGGACTGGCGACTACATTAGCGCTTACATTGTGGATTCACTAGCTATTATAAAGAATGGTAGAGTAATACAAACATTCTCTAACAAGGAGAACTTACGATACATTGAAGTGGCGCAACTACACCGATTGGATGAGTCGACCGCTCGCTGGCCGAACATTTGCTGCCTGTGTGCTGGCAATTGACCTGGTTTCGGATGGGCGGGGATCGCCGATGGGCATCCTGGCAGATACTTGTCGACTTGTCACAGACGCAGATCACATATTTTACTGTTTACATAAAAGCTAATACAAGTGCTTTCGAATTAACTAGCGAAGTAAACTGTTTGGTTGAACCTCAATAACTACCGCGGAATTTGTTAGACCCTCTTTTCAGGCATCTCTTAATAGAGCCGAATAACATTTTCACCACCAGAGACTATTCACATTGATCACGACAGATCGTTGGGGTAGTCATTTACCGTAATCTGATGACGGATTGCAATGGGTTATAAAAGAAGCACGAAAAAGCAAACTATGCTAAGAAAAAGGGCAACAATATATAAGAACAGATGTTTTGCGAATAACCTAAATATGGCCGATATGTGAAACGTCTCAATTCCAATTGCGTAGTGTTCCACGAAATAGAAAACAAAACTAAGCGAATAAATAGGCTTTGACCAACAGTAATGAATAGCGATGATTTTTCGTCTTCTTTACAACTCAGTAATTTCTATCCAACTGTATTACCACAATATCATTCGTCATGTCATTGTTCGGAAACTTTCCACAGTTTCTCATTAGAAACATCCAGTCTACTGATTGTTTATCAGCGAAGTTTATCAGGCTCGCGTTTCGATGCACGTCATACCCTTTTACCAACGACATGACTACTAGAAAAGTATGAACACCCTGAAATGTTCAGTTTCAACAATTTCACCTAAATTTATTGTAACTTGGAAGGAAAAACACCAAATATTAGGTTGATTTAAAAACAATGAAGCATTTTTTGTGACGAAGTTTACAAACACATTTCGTAAAAAATATTCATTGCATACATCATTGTTGTATACCATTGTTTGCAAGCTTATCTGTTAAGTGACTATTTGGATTACAATACTTTTTCTAGCATTTAAATTACAATATCTTTAGGCTAGGTGACATGGCTTTGTGTCACTTAGCCTAATGATTTGAAAGGATTTGAGTCGTTATGAAGGGAATGTTGTGGACGCTCATTATCACCAGTTGAAAGCAACCTCCCTCATACCATTTAGCGCCAGAGTTGAAGTTCTCTCAATATATCCAAAATAAAAAAGACAAATACGTTCCCAACTATTCAAATTGTGTTCGATAGACTGCTATATTTAAAGATTTTTTTTATAGCGATCTCTCCATAAGCACGCTATGTCAATTGAGTAATGCCGTAGGACAATGCGGCTTTCCGACTTTTCCTACTGCTTCTTCCTATTTTTACGGCTCTGAAGAAGGCAATTACGCCGAAACGTCAGCCGAAATATATTTTAAATAAATCAAAATTATTTAATAACCTCGTGTTTGTTTGAAGAAGGAAAAACTATCCAGTAAGAGTATTCAGACAGAATCCACGCACATCATGTGGCCACCTAAGTATGCCCGATGACGTAGATGTACTTCACGAAGTCCTCTAACATTTTTGAGCTACCACGAATCTGAGAGTGTATACAAAGCTCATAAAAAACGCTTCATAATAGGCCTCGATAGGAAAACCAAGACAGCATTATTTTTGCCATAAAATACTGATTATTAGAGCCTTCAAACGTTTCCCATAATCGGAACGGTACTTACAAAATAGTTATACACGCGCCCGCAAATCCAATTGATGCTTTGGAAGTGACGAAGCAGGGAATGATCCAGCAAATTCAAAATTAAAAAGCTAAAAACCTAGTGCTTTCTAGTACTCTTATCACTCTTACGCATGACTACGACTTCTAATAACAATCTACATAAAATTTTAAAACAAAAATATAGCCCTATATATC